>NC_047126.1:490000-682500 GCF_009829125.3 Periophthalmus magnuspinnatus | reverse complement strand
TGTGATCAGCAAACATCTGCACAGAGACATTAGAGCAGACAGATGGGAGATCACTGATGTATAGTGAGAATAATAATGGACCTAAAATTGACCCTTGTGGGACCCCAGTGGAGAGACTAAGGGGGGAGGAAAGATGTGACTGAATTCTAACTTAAATAAGCCTCAATCCATTTTACAGTGTTGGCAGAGAAGTTGAATGTTGTGATTAACCGTGTCAAATGCCTTTCTCAGATCAAGGAAAACGGCGCCAACGACCCCACGCTTGTCCACTGATTGACGAATATTTTCTGTAAAGAAGCAAGTGGCCGTTTCAGTTGAATAGTTGGTTCGAAATCCAAACTGCATTGGGCGTAGTGTGAATGGGGTGGTGCATTGGGCGTAGTGTGAATGGGGTGGTGCATTGGGCGTAGTGTGAATGGGGTGGTGCATTGGGCGTAGTGTGAATGGGGTGGTGCATTGGGCGTAGTGTGAATGGGGTGGTGCATTGGGCGTAGTGTGAATGGGGTGGTGCATTGGGCGTAGTGTGAATGGGGTGGTGCATTGGGCGTAGTGTGAATGGGGTGGTGCATTGGGCGTAGTGTGAATGGGGTGGTGCATTGGGCGTAGTGTGAATGGGGTGGTGCATTGGGCGTAGTGTGAATGGGGTGGTGCATTGGGCGTAGTGTGAATGGGGTGGTGCATTGGGCGTAGTGTGAATGGGGTGGTGCATTGGGCGTAGTGTGAATGGGGTGGTGTTAAGGCGGTTTATAATCTGTTCAGCAACTAGTTTCTCAGCAACAGGATATCAGGATGAAAAATAGACTTTGGCCAATTCTGGCATATTTACAGAAATGTTGATTAATATGCACTGTCCCTGAAATAAAAATAAATAATAAAATAAATAAATATATATAAAAATAATAATAATAATTTGAAAAAAATTTAAAAAAAACAAAAAAAACAAAGCCCTGATCTGACTTTGAAGAACAGACAGATCATGAATGTCCCAGTCCGTCTTAAATGTCCAGTGTCTCTGTCAAAGTGTGAAATGCATCTGAACGAGTCTGGGGCCCTCTGCTGGACATGTGTTTCAACATGTGGTCCTCTGCTTTAAATCAGAGCTATTCTGACACAGGTCTGCTTTAAATAGTTCAAAATCAGGCCAAATGTAGGAAAAAAGTCGAGCACAAACTCATTTTTTTTCTAATCAAACTTTAATTACAAGAAAACTACAGATTTACAGAGAATTCTCTAAATATTTACAGGTTAAATCCACATTTCAGTGGATCTGAAAACAGTGACTCGACCAAAAGCATCGACGTAAAGGCACAAACGGCGAGATTAAAGATTTATGTCAAACGTAAGGTCAGTGTTTAGTGCTGCCTCTGCTGGACAGGTGTGGAACTGTCTCAAAGCTGCACAGATCAAACATCACCACAGCGCTGAAGGATTCAACATTTATCAGTTTAAACGGACGAAAAATATGGAAATGACTCAGATTTAAACTCTTGTCCAAACATTTCATTATGTCATTAGTGTTTGTTTGATATTTATTTTATTCTGGATGAAAGAATTATTTAAAAATTCTATTTTAATCATTTCAGTTTGCTTCAAATGTAGTAATTTCATCTTTAGAGTAAAGTCCATCACTGGTCAAAAATTATTATTATTATTATTATTATTATTATTATTATTATTATTATTATTATTATTATCATGGCCCCTGGTCCAGTCCCAGTCCAGTCCTGGTTCAGGGCCCTGGATACTCAAAGACGGCGGCGGCTCCCATCCCGGTCCCGATGCACATGGACACGACCCCAAACGCCCTGAGCACAAACACATTTTAAAATCATGTGTGTCATTGTGAGCAGAGTCGCCTCTTCTTTTACGGAGGCTAAAAGTCGTCAGGTTGTTTTTTTGTGGTTACCTCCTTTTGCGTCGGCGCAGCTCGTGCAGCAGAGTGACGACCTGCCGCGCTCCGGTGCAGCCCAGAGGGTGGCCCAGAGCTATAGCGCCCCCGTTTGGATTCACTTTGTGCTGCGGGATGCCCAGTTTCTCCACACAGAACACCGCCTGGAACCAGAGGGTCACAGGGTTAAACAAACCGGGACGGACCGGGACCAAAGTAGGATTATAAACCAAGACAAAACTAGAACCAGACCAGGACTAAAATCAAGACTCGATCCAGAGCCAAGACTAAAGTCGTGAGGTGAAGTTTGAATCCAGCTCTGCTCAAAATTAAACTGACCTGACTCGCAAACGCCTCGTTTATCTCAAAAACATCGATGTCGTCAACCGTCAAACCTGAAAATACAATCAAGAGTAAGAGGAGCAGAGCCAGAGGAGGAGGAGCAGAGCCAGAGGAGGAGGAGCAGAGCCAGAGGAGGAGGAGGAGCAGAGCCAGAGGAGGAGGAGCAGAGCCAGAGGAGGAGGAGCAGAGCCAGAGGAGGAGGAGCAGAGCCAGAGGAGGAGGAGGAGCAGAGCCAGAGGAGGAGGAGCAAAGCCAGAGGAGGAGGAGCAGAGCCAGAGGAGGAGGAGACAGGAGCTGAGAGGAGGAGGAGCAGAGCCAGAGGAGGAGGAGCAGAGCCAGAGGAGGAGGAGCAGAGCCAGAGGAGGAGGAGCAGAGCCAGAGGAGGAGCAGCAGAACTGGAGGAGGAGCAGAGCTAGAGGAGGAGGAGGAGCAGAGCCAGAGGAGGAGGAGACAGGAGCTGAGAGGAGGAGGAGCAGAGCCAGAGGAGGAGGAGCAGAGCCAGAGGAGGAGGAGCAGAACTGGAGGAGGAGGAGGAGCAGAGCCAGAGGAGGAGGAGCAGAGCCAGAGGAGGAGGAGACAGGAGCTGAGAGGAGGAGGAGCAGACTCGTACCTGCCCTCTCCAGAGCCAGGGGGATGGCCTGGGCAGGTCCGATGCCCATGAGGTGAGGGGGGACGCCCACCACGGCGCTGGAGCGGAGCACCCCGAGCACCGGGAGACCCAGAGCCACGACCGAAGAGCGACGCCCGAGGAGCAGAGCGGCCGCCCCGTCACTCACCTGAGAACTGTTACCTGTGACACACAGACGCACACTTAGACACACAGACGCACACTTAGACACAGACGCACACTTAGACACAACAGACGCACACTTAGACACAACAGACGCACACTTAGACACAACAGACGCACACTTAGACACACAGACGCACACTTAGACACACAGAGACACACTTAGACACAGACGCACACTTAGACACAGACGCACACTAAGACACAACAGACGCACACTAAGACACAACAGACGCACACTAAGACACAGACGCACACTAAGACACAACAGACGCACACTTAGACACAGACGCACACTAAGACACAGACGCACACTAAGACACAACAGACGCACACTAAGACACAACAGACGCACACTTAGACACACAGACGCACACTTAGACACACAGACGCACACTTAGACACAGACGCACACTTAGACACAGACGCACACTTAGACACAGACGCACACTTAGACACAGACGCACACTTAGACACACAGACGCACACTTAGACACAGACGCACACTTAGACACACAGACGCACACTTAGACACACAGACGCACACTTAGACACAACAGACGCACACTGATACACACAGACGCACACTTAGACACAGACGCACACTTAGACACAGACGCACACTAAGACACAGACGCACACTAAGACACAACAGACGCACACTTAGACACACAGACGCACACTTAGACACAACAGACGCACACTTAGACACAACAGACGCACACTTAGACACAACAGACGCACACTTAGACACAGACGCACACTTAGACACAGACGCACACTTAGACACAGACGCACACTAAGACACAGACGCACACTAAGACACAACAGACGCACACTAAGACACAACAGACGCACACTTAGACACAGACGCACACTTAGACACACAGACGCACACTTAGACACAGACGCACACTTAGACACACAGACGCACACTTAGACACAGACGCACACTAAGACACAACAGACGCACACTGATACACACAGACGCACACTTAGACACAGACGCACACTTAGACACAGACGCACACTAAGACACAGACGCACACTAAGACACAACAGACGCACACTTAGACACACAGACGCACACTTAGACACAACAGACGCACACTTAGACACAACAGACGCACACTTAGACACACAGACGCACACTTAGACACAGACGCACACTTAGACACAGACGCACACTAAGACACAGACGCACACTAAGACACAACAGACGCACACTAAGACACAACAGACGCACACTTAGACACAACAGACGCACACTTAGACACACAGACGCACACTTAGACACAGACGCACACTTAGACACAGACGCACACTTAGACACACAGACGCACACTTAGACACAGACGCACACTAAGACACAACAGACGCACACTTAGACACACAAACACACACTAAACACTGGACTGAGACGTCACTTCAGCTCCAGATGAAGCTCATGAGGCCAGAGCAGCTGTAGAGACGAGTATCATAGCAACCAAAGAGCCAATCAGGAGAGAGGATGTCGCTAACGCTAACAGGAGCGACCTCGGGGACAGAAGGACCTGATTTGTCTGTTATTAATGTTCAGATCTTGATTTACAGACACAAAAGTGAAATAAAAACCCCAGGATCATGTAGAGGGTTAATACGAACATTTAAGACCAGAATGAGTCTGAAGCAGCAGAGACAGAGAGGGGGGACGGTTTATTAAAAAAAATAAATAAACAAACTGAAAAAAAAACAACAACACCAAATAACTTAAATAAAAAAAATAAAACAAAAATAATAATAAAAAAACTCAAAATAACAAAAAATATAAACTCCAAATTTTAAATTATAGATAAATTAACCCAAGATAACAAGAAAATTTAAATAAATAAACTCAAAATAACTAAAAAAAAAAAAAAAAAAAAAAACTCAAAATAACTCAACTTAAAAATTAACTCAGAATAACTCAAAAACAAACTAAGAAACAAAAATAAAAAAATAAAAAAATCTCAAAATAACTAAAAAAAAATGATCCCAGGATCATGTAGAAGGTTAATACGAACATTTAAGAACAAAATGAGACAGCAGCAAGTACAGAGAGAGTGGGACAGTTTTTCAAAAAAATTAAAATAAACAGAAAAAAACCAAACTACCAAATAACTTAAATAAACAAAAAAAAATAAATAATAAAAAAACAAAATAACAAAAAATATAAACTCAAAATAGCAAAATATAAATAAAATAATATTAAGAAATTAAGAAAATTTAAATAAATAAACTCAAAATAACTAAAAAAAACACAAAAACTAAAAATAACTTAAAAAAAACAAAACAATAAAAAAAATCTCAAAATAACTCAAATAACTTAAAAATTAACTCAGAATAACAAAAAACAAAAACTAAAAAACAAACAAAAAAATTTATACAAAAACTCAAAATAAGTTAAAAACAAAATCTCAAAATAATAAAAAAAAATTACCCCAGGATCATGTAGAGGGTTAATACGAACATTTAAGACCAAAATGAGTCTGAAGCAGCAGAGACAGAGAGAGAGGGGACAGTTTTTCAATAAAAAGTGAACTGGAGCCAGAGTCTGGAGCTGGAAACACGCCCATGGTCACTTCCTGTTTAGAACGCGCTGACCGAGCGGTTTTAGCCTCGTCCAGTTACATAAACAGTTTATGATCACAAAACATCAGTATCTCAGCAGTTTCGGTTTTATCCGCCCTCGTCTGTGTTAAATGTCATTGACCTGGAGAACGTGGTCGTCTGAAACGCAGCGACGGAAACGTCTCCGTCGCTTTAACGCTCTGTTGTGTGATTCAGGTATGCTCAGGTGGACCCTTCATAAGAAAGTCCAGAAGAACCCGGTCAACAGCCTGTCCCTGGTGTGGCTGCTCATCAAGGAACTGGAGAAAGTATGTCCAGATTTTATTCATCATTTTTAACATGACCAGACAAACGGAGTCCATGACATCAGACGACACGGCGATGACACACGAGAACGTCAAGGCCCCGCCCACCAGCCCCAAGGCCCCGCCCACCAGCCCCAAGGCCCCGCCCACCAGCCCCAAGGCCCCGCCCACCAGCCCCAAGGCCCCGCCCACCAGCCCCAAGTTAATCTACAGTTGTCCGTCGCTATATCGCAGTTCGCCTTTCGTAGTTTCGTTTATTTCTTTTTTTTTGCACAATTTTGCGTGTTTTTTTTTTCAGCGTATTTACATAAACGTTGGATCTCAGTGTGACTCTGAAGTGCTGTACGTTTGAGATTTGTTTTCTCCCCGACAAAACCCACAACGTCGATGAAACGTTCTGCACCGACAAAGACGCCTACGAAGGTTTGAACTTTGAGAGAGTTTAAACGAGAGAGAAATGTGAGAAAATGTTAACGCCTGTGTGAGAAAAGTGTATAAAGTGTGTGGTGAGGGGTTTTACAGACAAAAACAGAGAGAATAATGTAAAAATAAAGAGGATACTTCGCTGATTTTGGAGAGCGACGTGAAGTTTCTGGAGGCCGATCTGGAAAATGGGGGGACAATTTCTTGACATAATCCTGGACTTGGAGGTGAGATTTGACAGATGTTCAAACACAGATCAATAATCCACCTCATCCCAGTCCTTACATTTCCATGTCTTTTCACAAAACTATCAGTTGTTTTTTTTTGAGTTGATGAAACAGAAAAACAAAATAAATGTAAATGTTTAAACTTGAGAAAGGTTTTTATGGACAGAATTATATTTATTTTTCCGTGGACCCTCCCTGGACGGAAAGACGCAGCCGACGCAGCCGACGCAGCCGACGCAGCCGACGCAGCCGACTCACTCAGACTCATGTGGTTTTTTTTATCATCTCATTTATCGTTTGCGTTTCTTCTGGTGGATATTTGAGTTTCAGTCTCGTCACATTTGCAGTTTTAAATCTTTTCATCTGTAAACACAAACACAGGAGGAGCAAAGGCTGAACCGCTTCATTTCTGTATTTTCTCGGAGCGTGTTCTGAGTAAAACACGACACGACGGAACAAAGGGGCTGGTGTTGCTTATTACATAATCTCCATAATTGTTTGAGTTGGTTTGTGATGATCTGGGCCTGGGGTGACACTTTAAACTCTCACATTTCACTTTATTTACACACAGTTTTCTTTGTTCTACGTTTCTGCTCTTGTGAAATAATTTGCAGCTGCACTATTTGTATAAAACAAACTCTTTTTATTTGAACGTTTGCGCTCACAGACTCGCCTTAAGCCCGTCTGACTTTCACCGGGTTAAAACGGATCGTTCAAAAACCTGATTTTTGTTTATAGCTCAGTATTTAAACCAAAATGTCTCACATGTTTTTATATTTTTTCCATCCAGTTGTGTTTTTGTTTTTTGTAAATACACTGGTCCCTGGTTTATCGCGGGCGTCACGTTCTAAAAATGACCCGCAACAGGTGAAATCCGTGAAGTATCATCTTTATTTTTTACATTATTCTCTCTGTTTTTGTCTGTAAAACCCCTCACCACACACTTTATACACTTTTCTCACACAGGCGTTAACATTTTCTCACATTTCTCTCTCGTTTAAACTCTCTCAAAGTTCAAACCTTCGTAGGCGTCTTTGTCGGTGCAGAACGTTTCATCGACATTGTGGGTTTTGTCGGGGAGAAAACAAATTGCAAACGTACAGCACTTCAGAGTCACACTGAGATCCAACGTTTATGTAAATTTGTCTGAACACATTCTGTACTGGACAGGAGACACGGCACGGAGGAGACTGATGGACAATGGTCTACAGTCCAACAGCCAATCAGGACGCACGACACAATGGTCTACAGTCCAACAGCCAATCAGGACGCACGACACGATGGTCTACAGTCCAACAGCCAATCAGGACGCACGACACAATGGTCTACAGTCCAACAGCCAATCAGGACGCACGACACAATGGTCTACAGTCCAACAGCCAATCAGGACGCACGACACAATGCACGTTCATACACTGTTTAAAAAAAAACATGTAAAATTGCACTAAAAAATAAGCGAGACAGTGAAAGTTGAACCGCGATACAACGAGGGACAAACTGTATATGAATCAATCTGAAGTTTCTATTTGTAGCTAATCTGAGGAATTATTATTTTTCTTTTTTTCTGCAGGCGGAAAGATGGAACAGTCGCAAAAACATCCTCCCTCTTCTGCACACGCTCATGTACGCGCTGATCCAGGTGAGTCTGACAGGTGCACTGCGATGCTAAAAGGAAATTTTTTTTTTTTTTACAATAAGGAAGTAGTTCTGAGGTCGATCACTTACCTTGGTTCTTTTTACTCACCTGTGCTTTTGTCCTTACGCCGCCCGGGCTTCTCGGATATTCCAGACGATCCACATTCCGGATGAACTCTATAAACGTGTGTACGACTTCTGCAAAAGACTCCTGACCTACCCACAGCCCTACTGCACCGTGGGCCTCAGCTGCACCAAGCAGATCAAGAAGGAGCGGGCCATTCCAGGTGAAACGCCGTTACATAATCGTCACATCGTTTAGGCGTGCGCTCCTCACATACCGAACTCCTAATTCTCTTTTTTATTGTGTCTCTTAGTGAAATCTCCAAAGATAGAACGAGACAAACTATATTCTACTGATTTAAATAGTAAAAGAAAACGTAAATTCTGTAACTGGACAAAACGTTTTAGAGTGAAGATGGCGATGCGTCCAGGGGGGAGGAGCTAACGACTGAAACTAGCACTTGGTCGTTTACCGTTTCTGTTTTAGTGTAACAGACCTCGCTCCGTGTGAACTGCGCCTGAGTCGTACTTTGCGTAATCATTCAGGCCTCTACTGGCTGCTCTCACACCTATTAGCATACTGGCTATTAGCATACTGGCTATTAGCATACTGGCTATTAGCATACTGGCTAGCACTACTGTTTCCTTGTTTAGATTTAGATCTGAGGATGTTGTTATAAGTAGAAGACGGATTATGTCTAAGGCCTCATTTCTGTCTTTCTTAACAAAAATCTCTTCTGTCTCTCACATTTCTTTTCTGTGGCTCAGATCTGACCCTCTCTCTGTCCAAAGCAGTGGTCAGTGTGTTTGAGATGCAGATGAACAGCAGACTGTGTCCTGAGCTGCTCTCTCTCTTCTTCTTTTGTGTTTTTTGTGTGTTTGAGATGCAGATGAACAGCAGACTGTGTCCTGAGCTGCTCTCTCTCTTCTTCTTTTGTGTTTTTTGTGTGTTTGAGATGCAGATGAACAGCAGACTGTGGTCCTGAGCTGTTCTCTCTCTTCTTCTTTTGTGTTTTTTGTGTGTTTGAGATGCAGATGAACAGCAGACTGTTGTCCTGAGCTGCTCTTGCGTCGGTGTTTTAGTTTCTCCAGTGTAACGTCATTTTGCTCCAAAAGAAAATCAAATCTGTCACCTGGTCAGAACATTGTAGGAGTGAAGACGTTACTTATTTCAGTTCAGACAGAAATAAGTCGGTGTCCAGCAGTGATCTGACCAGCAGGGAGGAGCTAACCACACTAAACCTGTAAACAGCTTTTGTTTACAGTTTGTTTGTGCGTCAGGTCTGTGCGAGTGTGAACTGTGCCTGAGTCAGAGTCATTCAAGCCCCTAATGAGTGATTTCACACCTGTTAGCATCCTGGTTAGCCCTGTTGTTTTCTTTGTTCTCTTTAATTGGAGTAGACCACATTGTACATAAAGTTCTACATAATAACCAAGTACTTTTGAGAGTATTTGAAGTATTCTGTTTTATTGTTTCAAATACAGGTCTCACTTTTCAGAGGATGGTCGTCGCCGAACAGAGATTAAAAAACGATCTGTACCGTTTCCAGGAGAGGTGAGCGTCACCTCTAAATGTCTGATATTTTGAAGCCCCAGATTTAACCCGTTTACTCTGTGTTTACTCTGTGTTTACTCTGTGTTTACTCTGTGTTTACTCTTTGTTTACTCTGTTTTCTCCCTGTTTTCTCTCTGTTTACTCTGTTTTCTCTCTGTTTTCTCTCTGTTTTCTCTCTGTTTTCTCTCTGTTTACTCTGTTTTCTCTCTGTTTTCTCTCTGTTTACTCTGTTTTCTCTCTGTTTTCTCTCTGTTTACTCTGTTTTCTCCCTGTTTACTCTCTGTTTTCTCCCTGTTTTCTCTCTGTTTTCTCTCTGTTTTCTCTCTGTTTACTCTGTTTTCTCTCTGTTTTCTCTCTGTTTTCTCTCTGTTTTCTCTCTGTTTTCTCTCTGTTTTCTCTCTGTTTACTCTGTTTTCTCTCTGTTTTCTCTCTGTTTTCTCTCTGTTTACTCTCTCTGTTTTCTCTCTGTTTTCTCTCTGTTTACTCTGTTTTCTCTCTGTTTACTCTCTCTGTTTTCTCTCTGTTTTCTCTCTGTTTACTCTGTTTTCTCTCTGTTTTCTCTCTGTTTACTCTGTTTTCTCTCTGTTTTCTCTCTGTTTTCTCTCTGTTTACTCTGTTTTCTCTCTGTTTTCTCTCTGTTTTCTCTCTGTTTACTCTCTGTTTACTCTTTTCTCTCTGTATTCTCTGTTTACTCTATTTTCTGTTTACTCTGTTTTCTCTCTGTTTTCTCTCTGTTTTCTCTCTGTTTACTCTCTGTTTACTCTGTTTTCTCTCTGTTTTCTCTCTGTTTTCTCTCTGTTTTCTCTCTGTTTACTCTCTGTTTACTCTGTTTTCTCTCTGTTTTCTCTCTATTTTCTCTCTGTTTTCTCTCTGTTTTCTCTCTGTTTTCTCTCTGTTTACTGTTTTCTCTCTGTTTTCTCTGTTTACTCTCGTCTCTTTCTCTGTAGAGTTTTTGTCCTGGCCGATCCTGCCGTTTTCTCCTCTTCCTTGTGCCGAGTGGTGCGTGACGACATCGAGGCGTCGGCGGCGACCTCCAGGGGGCGTGTCTCTCCTTTTGACCACATGTGCAGCGTGGTCCAACACGCCATCCAGGCCAACGTGGGTCTGGAGCAGAGCGACGGCTCCAGACTGGCCCGAGCGCTCAAGGTCAGGGATTTTAAGTATTATTCAAACCTCCATGTCACACACAGACCTGGAGTGTGTTTTGTTTCATTGTTTAACACAAACCTGCAGATTTAGGCTGAGTTCTTCTCTCAAACTGAAAACACTCTGTTCCACCTTGTGATGTCATCATGTGGTGATACAGGAAGTGCTCCACTGTGTTTTTAAACTCCACACACCTTCATTTATAGAATCATTTGGATCATTTCAGTCCTGGAGTTGTCACTTATCTCGACTGAACTAAAGGTAAAAGGAGGAGTTAACATGAAAACTACCACTTGATGACATCACAAGGTGGAATGTCGCGTTTTGAGCTTTGTAGATGTAACAGACTAATAATAAAATGACTCAAACATGTGTGAATGAAACAAAACACAACTCCAGGTCTGTTTTTGAGGAGGGAACAGCGTTAGAACACGGTTTCACGCTCACAAGTCCATTTTGCGTCACAAAGGAGTTTTAAACGTCACTTTCACTTTCACTTCCAGTGAAAAGTTTAGATCCGCTCACATCGTGGATCGTCGATACCAGATTCAGCATCATTTCCGATATTTGACACCCGCCCTGTTCGTCTTTGTTCTTTCTTCTGTTCAGTTCTTAGTTTTTTGGTGGATGTGGTTGTACCTGGGCCCACGTTTACACACAAACTCTCATCAAAACGTTTCCTGTCCAGATCCACTCAGCAGGTGGTCGTCGCGTGTTTAAAGCTGCACTCTGCAACTTTGGTTGAGGTTACACTGCAGCGTGTTAACACTTTGCCTGGGTTAGAGCTGCCAGGAATGTTCCACAGTGTGTCATTACACCTGTCTGTGTCTGTCAAATATTTATTCAATTGCCTGTGTTTTTATTGTTCAAAAACACATTGAAAAACGTGCTTTCTTACTTTAGGGTGGGCTTGCCTCTCCACGGGTCTGACCTATAACTTGGCCTAGTGGTTTTATACCTCGTTGTCGCCATGGAGATAGAAAGGTTGAGGCAAAAGCAGACGAAGACACAACAGACGCACACTAAGACACAACAGACGCACACTTAGACACAGACGCACACTTAGACACACAGACGCACACTTAGACACAGACGCACACTTAGACACACAGACGCACACTTAGACACAGACGCACACTAAGACACAACAGACGCACACTTAGACACACAGAGACACACTTAGACACAGACGCACACTTAGACACAGACGCACACTAAGACACAGACGCACACTAAGACACAACAGACGCACACTTAGACACACAGACGCACACTTAGACACAACAGACGCACACTTAGACACAACAGACGCACACTTAGACACAACAGACGCACACTTAGACACAACAGACGCACACTTAGACACAACAGACGCACACTTAGACACAGACGCACACTTAGACACAGACGCACACTAAGACACAGACGCACACTAAGACACAACAGACGCACACTAAGACACAACAGACGCACACTTAGACACAGACGCACACTTAGACACACAGACGCACACTTAGACACAGACGCACACTTAGACACAGACGCACACTTAGACACACAGACGCACACTTAGACACAGACGCACACTAAGACACAACAGACGCACACTTAGACACACAAACACACACTAAACACTGGACTGAGACGTCACTTCAGCTCCAGATGAAGCTCATGAGGCCAGAGCAGCTGTAGAGACGAGTATCATAGCAACCAAAGAGCCAATCAGGAGAGAGGATGTCGCTAACGCTAACAGGAGCGACCTCGGGGACAGAAGGACCTGATTTGTCTGTTATTAATGTTCAGATCTTGATTTACAGACACAATAGTGAAATAAAAACCCCAGGATCATGTAGAGGGTTAATACGAACATTTAAGACCAGAATGAGTCTGAAGCAGCAGAGACAGAGAGAGGGGACGGTTTATTAAAAAAAATAAATAAACAAACTGAAAAAAAACAACAACACCAAATAACTTAAATAAAAAAAATAAAACAAAAATAATAATAAAAAAACTCAAAATAACAAAAAATATAAACTCTAAATTTTAAATTATAGATAAATTAACCCAAGATAACAAGAAAATTTAAATAAATAAACTCAAAATAACAAAAAAAATAAATAAAAATAACTCAAAATAACTCAACTTAAAAATTAACTCAGAATAACTCAAAAACAAACTAAGAAACAAAAATAAAAAAATAAAAAAATCTCAAAATAACTAAAAAAAAATGATCCCAGGATCATGTAGAAGGTTAATACGAACATTTAAGACCAAAATGAGACAGCAGCAAGTACAGAGAGTGGGACAGTTTTTCAAAAAAATTAAAATAAACAGAAAAAAACCAAACTACCAAATAACTTAAATAAACAAAAAAAAATAAATAATAAAAAAACAAAATAACAAAAAATATAAACTCAAAATAGCAAAATATAAATAAAATAATATTAAGAAATTAAGAAAATTTAAATAAATAAACTCAAAATAACTAAAAAAAACACAAAAACTAAAAATAACTTAAAAAAAACAAAACAATAAAAAAAATCTCAAAATAACTCAAATAACTTAAAAATTAACTCAGAATAACAAAAAACAAAAACTAAAAAACAAACAAAAAAATTTATACAAAAACTCAAAATAAATTAAAAACAAAATCTCAAAATAATAAAAAAAAATGACCCCAGGATCATGTAGAGGGTTAATACGAACATTTAAGACCAAAATGAGTCTGAAGCAGCAGAGACAGAGAGAGGGGACAGTTTTTCAATAAAAAGTGAACTGGAGCCAGAGTCTGGAGCTGGAAACACGCCCACGGTCACTTCCTGTTTAGAACGCGCTGACCGAGCGGTTTTAGCCTCGTCCAGTTACATAAACAGTTTATGATCACAAAACATCAGTATCTCAGCAGTTTCGGTTTTATCCGCCCTCGTCTGTGTTAAATGTCATTGACCTGGAGAACGTGGTCGTCTGAAACGCAGCGACGGAAACGTCTCCGTCGCTTTAACGCTCTGTTGTGTGATTCAGGTATGCTCAGGTGGACCCTTCATAAGAAAGTCCAGAAGAACCCGGTCAACAGCCTGTCCCTGGTGTGGCTGCTCATCAAGGAACTGGAGAAAGTATGTCCAGATTTTATTCATCATTTTTAACATGACCAGACAAACGGAGTCCATGACATCAGACGACACGGCGATGACACACGAGAACGTCAAGGCCCTGCCCACCAGCCCCAAGGCCCCGCCCACCAGCCCCAAGTTCATCTACAGTTGTCCGTCGCTATATCGCAGTTCGCCTTTCGTAGTTTCGTTTATTTCTTTTTTTTTTGCACAATTTTGCGTGTTTTTTTTTCAGCGTATTTACATAAACGTTGGATCTCAGTGTGACTCTGAAGTGCTGTACGTTTGAGATTTGTTTTCTCCCCGACAAAACCCACAATGTCGATGAAACGTTCTGCACCGACAAAGACGCCGACGAAGGTTTGAACTTTGAGAGAGTTTAAACGAGAGAGAAATGTGAGAAAATGTTAACGCCTGTGTGAGAAAAGTGTATAAAGTGTGTGGTGAGGGGTTTTACAGACAAAAACAGAGAGAATAATGTAAAAATAAAGAGGATACTTCGCTGATTTTGGAGAGCGACATGAAGTTTCTGGAGGCCGATCTGGAAAATGGGGGGACAATTTCTTGACATAATCCTGGACTTGGAGGTGAGATTTGACAGATGTTCAAACACAGATCAATAATCCACCTCATCCCAGTCCTTACATTTCCATGTCTTTTCACAAAACTATCAGTTGTTTTTTTTTGAGTTGATGAAACAGAAAAACAAAATAAATGTAAATGTTTAAACTTGAGAAAGGTTTTTATGGACAGAATTATATTTATTTTTCCGTGGACCCTCCCTGGACGGAAAGACGCAGCCGACGCAGCCGACGCAGCCGACGCAGCCGACGCAGCCGACGCAGCCGACGCAGCCGACTCACTCAGACTCATATGTTTTTTTTTATCATCTCATTTATCGTTTGCGTTTCTTCTGGTGGATATTTGAGTTTCAGTCTCGTCACATTTGCAGTTTTAAATCTTTTCATCTGTAAACACAAACACAGGAGGAGCAAAGGCTGAACCGCTTCATTTCTGTATTTTCTCGGAGCGTGTTCTGAGTAAAACACGACACGACGGAACAAAGGGGCTGGTGTTGCTTATTACATAATCTCCATAATTGTTTGAGTTGGTTTGTGATGATCTGGGCCTGGGGTGACACTTTAAACTCTCACATTTCACTTTATTTACACACAGTTTTCTTTGTTTTACGTTTCTGTTCTTGTGAAATAATTTGCAGCTGCACTATTTGTATAAAACAAACTCTTTTTATTTGAACGTTTGCGCTCACAGACTCGCCTTAAGCCCGTCTGACTTTCACCGGGTTAAAACGGATCGTTCAAAAACCAGATTTTTGTTTATAGCTCAGTATTTAAACCAAAATGTCTCACATGTTTTTATATTTTTTCCATCCAGTTGTGTTTTTGTTTTTTGTAAATACACTGGTCCCTGGTTTATCGCGGGCGTCACGTTCTAAAAATGACCCGCAACAGGTGAAATCCGTGAAGTATCATCTTTATTTTTTACATTATTCTCTCTGTTTTGTCTGTAAAACCCCTCACCACACACTTTATACACTTTTCTCACACAGGCGTTAACATTTTCTCACATTTCTCTCTCGTTTAAACTCTCTCAAAGTTCAAACCTTCGTAGGCGTCTTTGTCGGTGCAGAACGTTTCATCGACATTGTGGGTTTTGTCGGGGAGAAAACAAATTGCAAACGTACAGCACTTCAGAGTCACACTGAGATCCAACGTTTATGTAAATTTGTCTGAACACATTCTGTACTGGACAGGAGACACGGCACGGAGGAGACTGATGGACAATGGTCTACAGTCCAACAGCCAATCAGGACGCACGACACAATGGTCTACAGTCCAACAGCCAATCAGGACGCACGACACGATGGTCTACAGTCCAACAGCCAATCAGGACGCACGACACAATGGTCTACAGTCCAACAGCCAATCAGGACGCACGACACAATGGTCTACAGTCCAACAGCCAATCAGGACGCACGACACAATGCACATTTATACACTGTTAAAAAAAAAAAACATGTAAAATTGCACTAAAAAATAAGCGAGACAGTGAAAGTTGAACCGCGATACAACGAGGGACAAACTGTATATGAATCAATCTGAAGTTTCTATTTGTAGCTAATCTGAGGAATTATTATTTTTCTTTTTTTCTGCAGGCGGAAAGATGGAACAGTCGCAAAAACATCCTCCCTCTTCTGCACACGCTCATGTACGCGCTGATCCAGGTGAGTCTGACAGGTGCACTGCGATGCTAAAAGGAAATTTTTTTTTTTTTTACAATAAGGAAGTAGTTCTGAGGTCGATCACTTACCTTGGTTCTTTTTACTCACCTGTGCTTTTGTCCTTACGCCGCCCGGGCTTCTCGGATATTCCAGACGATCCACATTCCGGATGAACTCTATAAACGTGTGTACGACTTCTGCAAAAGACTCCTGACCTACCCACAGCCCTACTGCACCGTGGGCCTCAGCTGCACCAAGCAGATCAAGAAGGAGCGGGCCATTCCAGGTGAAACGCCGTTACATAATCGTCACATCGTTTAGGCGTGCGCTCCTCACATACCGAACTCCTAATTCTCTTTTTTATTGTGTCTCTTAGTGAAATCTCCAAAGATAGAACGAGACAAACTATATTCTACTGATTTAAATAGTAAAAGAAAACGTAAATTCTGTAACTGGACAAAACGTTTTAGAGTGAAGATGGCGATGCGTCCAGGGGGGAGGAGCTAACGACTGAAACTAGCACTTGGTCGTTTACCGTTTCTGTTTTAGTGTAACAGACCTCGCTCCGTGTGAACTGCGCCTGAGTCGTACTTTGCGTAATCATTCAGGCCTCTACTGGCTGCTCTCACACCTATTAGCATACTGGCTATTAGCATACTGGCTATTAGCATACTGGCTATTAGCATACTGGCTAGCACTACTGTTTCCTTGTTTAGATTTAGATCTGAGGATGTTGTTATAAGTAGAAGACGGATTATGTCTAAGGCCTCATTTCTGTCTTTCTTAACAAAAATCTCTTCTGTCTCTCACATTTCTTTTCTGTGGCTCAGATCTGACCCTCTCTCTGTCCAAAGCAGTGGTCAGTGTGTTTGAGATGCAGATGAACAGCAGACTGTGTCCTGAGCTGCTCTCTCTCTTCTTCTTTTGTGTTTTTTGTGTGTTTGAGATGCAGATGAACAGCAGACTGTGTCCTGAGCTGCTCTCTCTCTTCTTCTTTTGTGTTTTTTGTGTGTTTGAGATGCAGATGAACAGCAGACTGTGGTCCTGAGCTGTTCTCTCTCTTCTTCTTTTGTGTTTTTTTGTGTGTTTGAGATGCAGATGAACAGCAGACTGTTGTCCTGAGCTGCTCTTGCGTCGGTGTTTTAGTTTCTCCAGTGTAACGTCATTTTGCTCCAAAAGAAAATCAAATCTGTCACCTGGTCAGAACATTGTAGGAGTGAAGACGTTACTTATTTCAGTTCAGACAGAAATAAGTCGGTGTCCAGCAGTGATCTGACCAGCAGGGAGGAGCTAACCACACTAAACCTGTAAACAGCTTTTGTTTACAGTTTGTTTGTGCGTCAGGTCTGTGCGAGTGTGAACTGTGCCTGAGTCAGAGTCATTCAAGCCCCTAATGAGTGATTTCACACCTGTTAGCATCCTGGTTAGCCCTGTTGTTTTCTTTGTTCTCTTTAATTGGAGTAGACCACATTGTACATAAAGTTCTACATAATAACCAAGTACTTTTGAGAGTATTTGAAGTATTCTGTTTTATTGTTTCAAATACAGGTCTCACTTTTCAGAGGATGGTCGTCGCCGAACAGAGATTAAAAAACGATCTGTACCGTTTCCAGGAGAGGTGAGCGTCACCTCTAAATGTCTGATATTTTGAAGCCCCAGATTTAACCCGTTTACTCTGTGTTTACTCTGTGTTTACTCTGTGTTTACTCTGTGTTTACTCTTTGTTTACTCTGTTTTCTCCCTGTTTTCTCTCTGTTTACTCTGTTTTCTCTCTGTTTACTCTGTTTTCTCTCTGTTTTCTCTCCGTTTACTCTGTTTTCTCTCTGTTTTCTCTCTGTTTACTCTGTTTTCTCTCTGTTTTCTCTCTGTTTACTCTGTTTTCTCCCTGTTTACTCTCTGTTTTCTCCCTGTTTTCTCTCTGTTTTCTCTCTGTTTTCTCTCTGTTTACTCTGTTTTCTCTCTGTTTTCTCTCTGTTTTCTCTCTGTTTTCTCTCTGTTTTCTCCCTGTTTTCTCTCTGTTTACTCTGTTTTCTCTCTGTTTTCTCTCTGTTTTCTCTCTGTTTACTCTCTCTGTTTTCTCTCTGTTTTCTCTCTGTTTACTCTGTTTTCTCTCTGTTTACTCTCTCTGTTTTCTCTCTGTTTTCTCTCTGTTTACTCTGTTTTCTCTCTGTTTTCTCTCTGTTTACTCTGTTTTCTCTCTGTTTTCTCTCTGTTTTCTCTCTGTTTACTCTGTTTTCTCTCTGTTTTCTCTCTGTTTTCTCTCTGTTTTCTCTCTGTTTACTCTCTGTTTACTCTTTTCTCTCTGTATTCTCTGTTTACTCTATTTTCTGTTTACTCTGTTTTCTCTCTGTTTTCTCTCTGTTTTCTCTCTGTTTACTCTCTGTTTACTCTGTTTTCTCTCTGTTTTCTCTCTGTTTTCTCTCTGTTTTCTCTCTGTTTACTCTCTGTTTACTCTGTTTTCTCTCTGTTTTCTCTCTATTTTCTCTCTGTTTTCTCTCTGTTTTCTCTCTGTTTTCTCTCTGTTTACTGTTTTCTCTCTGTTTTCTCTGTTTACTCTCGTCTCTTTCTCTGTAGAGTTTTTGTCCTGGCCGATCCTGCCGTTTTCTCCTCTTCCTTGTGCCGAGTGGTGCGTGACGACATCGAGGCGTCGGCGGCGACCTCCAGGGGGCGTGTCTCTCCTTTTGACCACATGTGCAGCGTGGTCCAACACGCCATCCAGGCCAACGTGGGTCTGGAGCAGAGCGACGGCTCCAGACTGGCCCGAGCGCTCAAGGTCAGGGATTTTAAGTATTATTCAAACCTCCATGTCACACACAGACCTGGAGTGTGTTTTGTTTCATTGTTTAACACAAACCTGCAGATTTAGGCTGAGTTCTTCTCTCAAACTGAAAACACTCTGTTCCACCTTGTGATGTCATCATGTGGTGATACAGGAAGTGCTCCTCTGTGTTTTTAAACTCCACACACCTTCATTTATAGAATCATTTGGATCATTTCAGTCCTGGAGTTGTCACTTATCTCGACTGAACTAAAGGTAAAAGGAGGAGTTAACATGAAAACTACCACTTGATGACATCACAAGGTGGAATGTCGCGTTTTGAGCTTTGTAGATGTAACAGACTAATAATAAAATGACTCAAACATGTGTGAATGAAACAAAACACAACTCCAGGTCTGTTTTTGAGGAGGGAACAGCGTTAGAACACGGTTTCACGCTCACAAGTCCATTTTGCGTCACAAAGGAGTTTTAAACGTCACTTTCACTTTCACTTCCAGTGAAAAGTTTAGATCCGCTCACATCGTGGATCGTCGATACCAGATTCAGCATCATTTCCGATATTTGACACCCGCCCTGTTCGTCTTTGTTCTTTCTTCTGTTCAGTTCTTAGTTTTTTGGTGGATGTGGTTGTACCTGGGCCCACGTTTACACACAAACTCTCATCAAAACGTTTCCTGTCCAGATCCACTCAGCAGGTGGTCGTCGCGTGTTTAAAGCTGCACTCTGCAACTTTGGTTGAGGTTACACTGCAGCGTGTTAACACTTTGCCTGGGTTAGAGCTGCCAGGAATGTTCCACAGTGTGTCATTACACCTGTCTGTGTCTGTCAAATATTTATTCAATTGCCTGTGTTTTTATTGTTCAAAAACACATTGAAAAACGTGCTTTCTTACTTTAGGGTGGGCTTGCCTCTCCACGGGTCTGACCTATAACTTGGCCTAGTGGTTTTATACCTCGTTGTCGCCATGGAGATAGAAAGGTTGAGGCAAAAGCAGACGAGCGGCTTGAAGACTTCCTCTGTTTTTTGTCAGAGCTGTTCTAAACCACAGTCTGCTTCATGTGACTCTGCGCCGGAACGAACAGAAAGTCCCTCTAACTATAGACTGTTATATAAGTGGACATCGCTAACCCACTAGCCACCGCGCTACAAACAGGAAGTGATCATGGGCGCACTTCCTGCTCCATTGACTCTGGCTCCAATTCACTTCACATTGAAAAACTGCAGCTGTCAGACTCATTTTGGGCTTAAATGTTTGTATTAACCCTCTGCATGGTCCTGGGGGGCATTTTTTGAGTTTATTTATTTAATTTAGTTTTTTTATTTTTTTTATTTTGAGGGTTTTTTTGTGGGGTTGTGTTATTTTTATTTATTTATTTATTTATTTTGTTACATTGAGGGTTTTTTTTTTAGTTCATTTTCTTTCTTTTTTTTAGTTATTTAGAGTTTTTTTTTATTATTGTGAGTTGGGTTTTTTTCTTATTTTTATTATTAAAACAACTAAACGATTTTTTTTTCTTATTTTTTTGTTATTTTGAGTTATTTTTGTTTGTTTTTTTGTTTGTTTTGAGTTTAATTTATTCATTTATTTATTCATTTTTTGAGTTTATTTTTGCTATTTTTTTATTTAGTTTTTTTTTGTTATTTTGAGTTTTTTTTGTGGGGTTGTGTTATTTTTATTTATTTATTTTTTGTTACATTGAGGGTTTTTTTTAGTTCATTTTCTTTCTTTTTTTAGTTATTTAGAGTTTTTTTTATTATTGTGAGTTGTTTTTTTTCTTATTTTTATTATCAAAACAACTAAAAGATTTTTTTTCTTCTTATTTTTTTGTTATTTTGAGTTATTTTTGTTTTTTTGTAGTTTTTTTTTGTTTTGAGTTTAATTTATTATTATTATTTTTTTAAACAGCGCCCCCTCTCTCTGTCTCTGCTGCTTCAGACTCATTCTGGTCTTAAATGTTCGTATTAACCCTCTACATGATCCTGGGGTTTTTATTTCACTTTTGTGTCTGTAAATAAAGTTTTGAACATTAATAACGACACATGTACAGAGACTTTCTCTCACCTTCCTACTGCAGAGTTTAAATACGTTTATCGAGAAAATACAAAAGAATATCGATCATTTCCTGTTTGACGATGTCGCCCACGTCTCAGTGAACAGGAGGACGTATATAAACGTATTAAACTCTGCAGGGGGAAGGTGAAAAGTCCCTGTACATGTGTCGTTTGAGGCGGCTGCTGTGGAGATGTTCCACAGTACGGCATTAAACTTGTCTTGACGTACATTTGTTCAGCTCCAGGCGCCTCACCTCTCCACAGATTTGACCTGAGTTTAAATCCGTACTGTGGAGCTTTCCAGACAAATCAATAATATCTCCATGGAAACAGACAGGACATGAGAACAACATAAGAACAACAGAGCGTCAGGAGGGATTAAAAAAAGAGAAGATTAAACGGTTCCACTGTGACGTTTAGACGTTCACAGATGTGCAGCCTCAGGTTCAACAAACTCACATTTTAGTCAAAAGTTTGAATCGATCTGGTCTTTCCAAAAAAGATTTTGTAATCGTGCCATCCATCCATGTTCTTCCTCTTCTCCGGGGCCGGGTCACGGGGACATCAGTCTAAACAGGGACACCCAGACTTCCTTCACCCCAGACACAGTCCCTCCAGTGTGTCCTGGGTCCTCCCCGGGGCCTCCTTCCAGTGGGACATGAACACCTCCCTAGAGCCCGAGCCTCAGCTGCTCCTCTCCACATGGAGCAGCGGCTCTACTCCGAGCTCCTCACTCTGTCTCTAAGGGAGCGCCCGCACACCCTGCGGAGGAAACTCGGGCGCTCGTATCTGTGATCTCGTCCTTTCGGCCCAGAGCTCCTCAGGTGAGGACAGACTGAGGACAGTCCAGAGCTTTGACTTTAGACTCAGCTCCTTCTTCACCACGACAGACGAGACTCTGATCTCGGGTCTGGTTCAGGACTGAGAGGATGGAGCGAGATTGTCCTCGTGCATTTCCGTTTTGGGGTTTTCTTTGCATAAAGTGCAGTTGGATCGATTGTTTTGACATATTTGAGCATAAAGTCGAGTGAATTCTCTATCAGTTTAAAGAAACATCTCGTCTTATTATTTTATCTTAAACCTTTGGCTCAGAGTTCATCCTTTTTTCAAACAGTGTCAGGGACTAATTTTCTCCAGTAAAACCACAGAGGGGACATCTTGTTGTAGTGACATCATTTAATTAGAAAAATGCCCTCCACATTCTGAGTTTATATAAATGGACATGACCTTAGCCGCTGAGTTTCATACAGGACGTGATCATGATGCACTTCCTGTTCCGTTTGCAGCAGTTCTGTTCAAACCTCACACCTGCTGCACGTCCAAGGCCCGAGACTTTAAAATGTCCAACGTGAACTGGACCTGAATAAAAAAATACAATCTGCTTGTGATTAAACTCTTCATCTGAAAACTTACAATAAAATAAAATCATGCACATGTGGGGTCCAACAACAGACTGTTTATGTAAATGGACATAGTTAAGACTCGACTGTGGCTCCAGTTCACTTTCTATTGAAAAACTGTCTCCTCTCTCTCTGTCTCTGCTGCTTCAGACTCGCCATTTTGGTCTTAAATGTTCGTATTAACCCTCTACATGAGCTTAGGTTCATTTTTTTAAAGTTAATTTCAGTTTTTTGTTTGTTTTTTTGTTTGTTTTTTTTTAGTTATTTTGAGTTTATTATTATTATTTAGTTTATTTTCTTCATTTTTGGAGTTATTTTGAGGGGTTTTTTTTGTTTTTGTTTTTTTTTGTTAGATTCTGAGTTCAGAAGCCCATCATGAAAAGAAAAAGAACAAGGCCAGTTACGTCGCCCGGACTGGCGTTACCGGGGCCCCACCCTGGAGCCAGGCCTGGGGTGGGTGCTCGGCAGCGAGCTCCTGGTGGCCGGGCCTTTCCCCACGGGGCCCGGTCGGGCCCAGCCCGAAGAAACGACGTGGGGCCGTCCTCCCGTGGACCCACCACCTGCGGGAGGAGCCATGAGGGGCGGGTGCGGAGAGATCCGGGTAGCAGTCGAAGGCAGGGACCTCGACGACCGGATCTCCGGACATGGAGACTAGCTCTGGGGACATGGAATGTCACCTCGCTGGGGGGGGAGGAGCCTGAGCTTGTGCGGGAGGTTGAGCGTTACCGGCTAGATATAGTCGGCCTCACCTCCACGCACAGCTTGGGCTCTGGAACCCATCTTCTTGAGAGGGGTTGGACTCTCCATTTCTCTGGCGTTGCCCGCGGGGAGCGGCGGCGAGCTGGTGTGGGCTTGCTCATTGCCCCACAGCTCAGCCGCTGCGTGTTGGGGTTCACTCCGGTGAACGAGAGGGTCGCGTCCCTGCGCCTTCGGGTCGGGGACAGGTCTCTCACTGTTGTGTCGGCCTACGGGCTAAACAGCAGTGCAGAGTACCCGGCCTTCTTGGAGTCCCTGGGAGGGGTACTAGACAGTGCACCAACCGGGGACTCCGTTGTTCTCCTGGGGGACTTCAACGCCCATGTGGGTAATGACAGTGACACTTGGAGGGGAGTGATTGGGAGGAACGGCCTCCCCGATCTGAACCCGAGCGGTGTTTTGTTATTGGACTTCTGTGCTAGTCACAGTTTGTCCATAACAAACACCATGTTCGAGCACAAGGGTGTCCATCGGTGCACGTGGCACCAGGACACTCTAGGTCGGAGGTCGATGATCGACTTTGTTGTCGTGTCATCTGACCTCCGACCGCGTGTCTTGGACACTCGGGTGAAGAGAGGGGCTGAGCTGTCAACTGATCACCACCTGGTGGTGAGTTGGATCCGCTGGCGGAGGAGGAAGCCGGACAGACCTGGCAGGCCCAAGCGTATTGTGAGGGTCTGCTGGGAACGTCTGGCGGAGCCCTCTGTCAGGGGGGTCTTCAACTCCCACCTCCGGGAGAGCTTCTCCCTGATCCCGGGGGAGGTTGGAGACATGGACTCCGAGTGGGCCATGTTCTCCACCTCTATTGTTGATGCGGCTGCTCGTAGCTGTGGTCGTAAGGTCTGTGGTGCTTGTCGCGGCGGCAATCCCCGAACCCGGTGGTGGACACCGGAAGTAAGGGATGCCGTCAAGCTGAAGAAGGAGTCCTATCGAGCCTTGTTGGCTCGTGGGACTCCTGAGGCAGCTGATGAGTACCGGCGGGCCAAGCGTGCAGGCAGTCACAGAGGCAAAAACTCGGGGTTGGGAGGAGTTCGGGGAGGCCATGGAGGAGGACTATCGGACGGCCTCAAAGAGATTCTGGCAAACCGTCCGACGCCTCAGGAGGGGAAAGCAGTGCTTCAACAACACTGTTTACAGTGCGGGTGGAGAGCTGCTGACCTCGACTGGGGATGTTGTCGGGCGGTGGAAGGAATACTTTGAGGATCTCCTCAATCCCACTGTCACGTCTTCCGAGAAGGAAGCAGAAACTGGGGACCCAGAGGCGGACTCGTCCATCACCCTGGCTGAAGTCACTGAGGTGGTTGGCAAGCTCCTCGGTGGCAAGGCTCCGGGGGTGGATGAGATCCGTCCTGAGTACCTCAAGTCTCTGGATGTTGTGGGGCTGTCTTGGCTGACACGTCTCTGCAACATCGCGTGGCGGTCGGGGACAGTACCTGTGGAATGGCAGACCGGGGTGGTGGTCCCTCTGTATAAAAAGGGGGACCGGAGGGTGTGTTCCAATTACAGGGGAATCACACTCCTCAGCCTTCCCGGTAAGGTCTATTCCAGGGTGCTGGAGAGGAGAATCCGACCGATAGTCGAACCTCGGATTCAGGAGGAGCAGTGTGATTTTCGTCTTGGTCGAGGAACACTGGACCAACACTTTGCCCAACCAGTCCACATGTGTTTTGTGGATCTGGAGAAGGCATTCGCCCGTGTCCCTCGTGGTGTCCTTTGGGGGGTGCTCTGGGAGTATGGGGTCCGGGGCTCTTTGCTAAGGGCTGTCCGGTCCCTGTATGACCGGAGCAGGAGCTGTGTTCGCATTGCCGGCAGTAAGTCAGACCTGTTCCCAGTGCATGTTGGACTCCGCCAGGGCTGCCCTTTGTCACCGGTTCTGTTCATTATATTTATGGACAGAATTTCTAGGCGCAGCCAGGGGCCGGAGGGGGCCTGGTTTGGGAACCACAGGATTTCATCTCTGCTGTTTGCGGATGATGTTGTCCTGATGCTTCTTCGAGCCAGGACCTGCAGCAGGCACTGGGGCGGTTTGCAGCCGAGTGTGAAGCGGCTGGGATGAGAATCAGCTCCTCCAAATCCGAGGCCATGGTTCTCGACCGGAAAAAGGTGGTTTGCTCTCTCCGGGTGGGTGGTGAGTCTCTGCCCCAAGTGGAGGAGTTCAAGTATCTCGGGGTCTTGTTCACGAGTGAGGGAAGGATGGAGCGGGAGATTGACAGGCGGATCGGTGCAGCGTCTGCAGTGATGCGGTCGCTGTATCGGTCCGTTGTGGTAAAGAAGGAGCTGAGCCGGAAGGCGAAGCTCTCGATTTACCGGTCAATCTACGTTCCTGCCCTCACCTATGGTCATGAGCTTTGGGTAATGACCGAAAGGACAAGATCGCGGATACAAGCGGCTGAAATGGGCTTCCTCCGCAGAGTGGCCGGGCGCACCCTTAGGGATAGGGTGAGGAGCTCGGTCACACGGGAGGAGCTCGGAGTAGAGCCGCTGCTCCTACACGTTGAGAGGAGCAGCTGAGGCTCAGGCATCTGCTCAGGATGCCTCCTGGACACCTCCCTAGGGAGGTGTTCTGGGCATGTCCCACCGGGAGGAGGCCCCGGGGAAGACCCAGGACACGCTGGAGGGACTATGTCTCTCTGGCCTGGGAACGCCTTGGGGTCCCACCGGAGGAGCTGGAGGACGTGTCTGGGGTGAGGGAAGTCTGGGAGTCCCTGCTTAGACTGATGCCCCCGCGACCCGGCCCCGGATAAGAGGAAGAAAATGGATGGATGGATGGAGATTCTGAGTTCATTTAAATTTTTTATTTGTTATTTTGAGTTTATTTATTTGAGTTATTTTTAGTTTTTGTTGTTTTTTGTTATTTTGAGTTTATTTTATTTTTTATTATTTTGAGTTTATTTATCTTTTGTTATTTTGAGTTTAGTTACTTTTTTTAATTTTATTTTTTTTTGAGTTATTTTGAGTATATTTTTTTATATATATTTTTTTGTGTTTTATATATTTATTTATTTTTGTTTTTTTCACAAACTGTCCCCTGTCTCTGTCCCTGCTGGTGTCAGACTCGTCATTTTGTTTTGGGGTTTTTATTTCACTATTGTGTCTGTAAATCAAGATCTGAACATTAATAACAGACACATCAGGTCCTTCTGTCCCCGAGGTCGCTCCTGTTAGCGTTAGCATTAGCGTTAGCGACAGGTTTGATTGCGGGAGGGGGCGTTACCTTCAGCAGCCTCTGTCCTGATTGGCTGTTTGTGGTGACGTCACACTCTTCCTCACACAGTCCGTGCTCCGCTCTTACCTGTGGCGTGTTTTTCTGAACAGGACGCGGGTCGTGACGTGGAGCACTATTTTCAGGAAGTGCTGTCGGCGTTTGAACAGCGCGCGGACCAGAGCGACGCCCTGAGCGGCCGCCTGCTCCAGCTCTACCATCAGATCGTGGCTGACACAGGTGAGACACAGGAGCGCTCAGACGTCTGGACACGCCCTCCTTCAATGTGTTTTTTTTATTTTTCTTCATTTGTACTTCTTTGTACTTCATGTACGCACAGTAAATCATCAAATATATGAAGTAAAATCTATGGAAAATGGTAAATTATCACATTTTTATACAGCGCTTTTCAACTTTGAAGTCACTCAAAGCGCTTTACATCACACGTTCACACACACACACACACACACACACACACACACACTGGGGGCGAGGGGGTCTAAGTGTCTTGCCCAAGGACACGACAACAGCATACTCTACCAACTGAGCCACTGTCGATCTTTGCTTTGTTGATTTTAGAGGGTTTTTTTTACTGTATTTTCTGGACTAAACGTCGCTCTGGAGTATAAAAATTGCAAAATAATGAAGAAAAAACATTTACAAGTCGCACTTTTTACTTTTATAAACAAACAGAAAACATCAAATATATGACATAAGTTATAGGGAATTATTTAATCAAGAAAAAACTTAAATTCCATTCCATTAAGTATGTTTTTATATCTATATTCAAATCGTCAAAGTCTCCACACGTTCAGTTATTTCACTTTTTTTCTTTACTACTGTATTTTCCGTCGCTCTGGAGAATAAGTCGCACTTTTGGGGAAGTTTATTTTACAAAATCCGAGCCCAAGAGCAGACATTTTATCTTTAAATGAAGTTATAATAAAAACAATGTCTAAACTGTAGCAGCCTCAGGGATTTCATCTGAGCCCGAGGGAGAAAAAACTGGATTATTTTATATGAAACGTAAAAAAAACAAAATGAAATGACACAAACCTCGTGACCCGACGTCCACGAGGGGCTAACTGCTCGTCTGGGGCTTTCTTTCTTCTCACTCTGAATAAATATCAATAAAAATGTCAAAGATTGTTAATTATATCTACGTCTTAGTTCATTTCCTGTCTGAACGGAGCTTTTGAAAATGTGGGCGTGGCAGAGCGCTGACGTCCGAGTGCGACGACTTATACATGTTTAAAACTGCTTCACAACTAGAGCATAAAAGTCAAATATTAAGAACAAAACACTAAATTAAATACATAAATATGAGGGACTGTTCCTTTAACGTAAGATTTTAACAGTTAATCAGATAAATAAAGTGGAAAAAACAACACGTTTACTCTGGATCTCACTCCAAAAAGTCACACTTATCGTCCAGAAAATACCATAAATGTTTTTCTTTGCTTCATAATTCCATGTTTCTCACTTTTTCTGTGTTTATGAAACGTCGACAGTAGTAAAAATAAACAAAACAGAAACAGTGACCGAGGGGGCGTGTCCACGTGCAGTAATGTCCCTCGTCCCTCGATTAGACGGTGACATCATATGAGCCGACCACAGCTCAGTTACATAACATGTGGTGACGCCTTAAAGCTACAGCACAAACGGCTCGTTCAGACCGGATCTGGGATAAGACATCTGTGTCAATTAAATCAAAGTCTCTTATTCACAGAAGGACCAGTATCGGGTATAAATGAACATATGTACTTTTTAATTTTATTTAATTTGATATATATTTTATATTATATACATTATATATTTATTTTATTTTTTATTTTATTTTACCTTTATTTATTTATATTTTATTTTTATTTATTTATGTATTTTATTTTTATATATTTTATTTTTTATTTTTTGTTAATATAATTTTTATTATAATTTTTATGTATTGATTTATTTATTTATGTATTTTATTTTTATATATTTTATTATTTATTGATTTTTTACTTTATTTGTATTTATCTTTATACAGGGGAATTACAGTTACTTTTCTAACTTAAAATAAATACTTGTCAGTACTTCATCGTGTCATTTTGGGTTTGAGCTGCACAGTGTTAGAAAGAACAGAGAAAACACAGAACTTAGTGATATTTTCATCTTTTTCCCTCAAAACTCAAGCTGTTTGTAATAATAACATGTTTTTCTCTTAAATATAATGCACCTCTGTGTAAAAGTAAAAGTACTCTGAATGCAGTACTCTACGCTACAAAACACATTTTAATTTGCATATTGGGACAAAGATCTCTGGAAGTATTTAGACAGTACAAGTTCTTCTCTCAAACTGAAAACACTCCGTTCCACCTTGTGATGTCATCATGTGGTGATACAGGAAGTGCTCCACTGTGTTTTTAAACTCCACACACCTTCATTTATAGAATCATCTGGATCATTTCAGTCCTGGAGTTGACACTTAACTCGACTGAACTAAAGGTAAAAGGAGGAGTTCACTTGAAAACTACCACTTGATGACATCACAAGGTGGAACAGAGCGTTTTGAGCTTTGTAGATGTGACAGACTGATAATAAAGTGTGACTGAAACATGTGAATGAAACAAAACACAACTCCAGGTCTGTTTTTGAGGAGGTAACAGCGTTAGAACACGGATTAAAGCTGCAGGAGTCAGGTGTGTGTGTGTGTGTGGGGTGTGTGTGTGGGTGTGTGTGTGTGTGTTTGTGTGTGTGTGTGTGTTGGGGTGGGTGTGTGTGTGTGTTTGATGTTCGTTGTTTATTTACCTCACACACACTGACCTATAAAATGGTAGAATTGTCTTTGATTTATTTCTGGGCATCTGTTTCCATAACATCCGTGTTATTTTTAAACCCGTGTCAGACCTGATGAGCTCCGGATGTGTGTTTTCACTCTGTGGATGTGACTCTGTGTTTGTGTGTGTTTGTGTGTGTTGTGTGTGTTGTGTGTGTTGTGTTTGCGTCTCTTTCGTCCCATATTCATGTTTGTGTTTATTCCAGAGCCGTCGTCCAGCGGAGCCCCGAGCGACTGCCCCCTGCCCAACCCGGACATGAGCTTCTACCTGTGGACGGAGGAGCTGGACATCTGTGAGTGTGTGTGGTCAATGTGAGGACAGCACAGGCCACGCGTCGCTAGGGGCGACTGGGGCGAGTGTTTGGCCCATTGAGCCGCAGGCGGGTTGAATCACGCTCCCATAGATTTATTTTATTAGTTTTTTAAAATAATAATAATAATAATAATAATAATAATAGAGTCAATGGGCTTCACCCATTGACTCAGTGTTGACGCTGACATGCTAGCAACAACAAATATGCATGTCCCACACTTACGGCGTGGGTTGCTAGGATACAGGAGTCTGTGCAGGGGGCGGTGCTGCCACGAAGTTGCAGCGTGAAAACAGCAATAGGCCCTACGCCCTCTATGGGCTCGGGCCTAAAAATAAAAATAATTAAAGCCGCAAGCGGCATCGAGCGGCCCTCGCAGGCCCGGCACTCCCTACAGGAGGCGCTAACGTGCCAGTTTTGTCCGTGTTATTGCAGCTTTGGGCTGGACGTGTCTCTAAACAAACACACAGTGGAAGGACTGATGCACCACTGTGGCAACACTGTGCAAAATACAAACTGGGCCCCCTGGACTTTTTTGACGGGAACGACCTGAAGTGTCACTGTGCCAAATTTCACATTCTTAATTGAAGTGAATAAGTCGTTATTAGACTTTAAAATGTACGAAAATTAGTACATTTTCCCATTAGGATAACATGGGCTGTTTTATGCATCGCCATGGCAACACGGTGAAAAATATGACATGGGTCCAGTTGACTTTTTTCATCAGGATGACATGAAGAGTCATTGTGGCAATTTTGACAATATTCCATGAAACTAATGTTTTTCTGATGATTGGATAAATGTGGGAGGTTTCCCATTAGGATAACAGTTTGTCACATCGCCATGGCAACACGGAGCAAAAAACACATGGGTCTGATTGACTTTATTGATTGGGATGACCCAATAGACTCATTGTTTTATTTTATTTGTGATTATTATTATTGTTTGTGATCTAAAAGCACAATTGATGTAAATGTGACGACTCCAAACCTTTTTCAACATTTAAAGATGTTTGTGTTTCCCTCAGTCGTCCTGATCCAGAACAAAAGACCAAGTTTAAATCTGTATGTAGCATGTATAATGCAGCAATATGAAAAATGAAATGGGCTAGTATCAGAAGATGTAGGTTCGCTCGGAGGAAGATGGTGTGTTAAATGAAAACCAGACTCAGATGTGCAAGTTGAGCTCAGCGGTGATTATTTACAGAAGTGCCATCGACAAAGACATTATGTACAATAATTTACAAGGTGTGTGATGTAAAACAAAAATAAAATGGGTCCAATGTATTTATAGAGTTGTTTAGGTCAGGGGCGCAAGCAGTATTGTTCATAAATCCACGTTGCTGTGAAAGAAGAGTTCATAGATCCACTTAGGCGCACAAAGAGTTCAGATCGTCAAGTTTGGTGAACCTGGGTTTCAGTCTGTGCAAAACTCACAAAGTTCAAACAATCCACCAGCGGAGGTTGTTAGTGTGCGTGTGTGCAAGTGGGTGTGTGTGGGGAGTGGCTGCAGCGCCTCCTACCGCACCGGCGGACGGGCGCACTCAATATGTCCAGGCTCGGGGCCTTCTAGCTCGCCATCCAATACTGGAACCTGGCCTGTACAAAGCAGGACCAGCAATAAGTAATATCATTGACCATGTATTACAGTTAAGTTACAAAAGGTAATGCAATAAAACAATTTATCACAATACTTAGTCATAATGATCATAATCATCATAATCAAAATCCATGTACATGTATAAATATTTCTTCCATCACAGAGTACTCTTTGTCATATCATTAGCACAATAACTCAAAGTGCATTAAGTTTTCAATGGTAAACATCACTCAATTTCAGTGCTAACATTACGTGGACAATATCAATAAATCCTATGCAAATATATTAATGCATTTCAACCAGTACAGAATATAGCACTTTAAGAAATGATCGTCTAATACTTCGTAGGAACGAGTGCAGCTAGCGCCAGCACCAGCTGACAGGTCCGTAACTTAATTCAAAGGAGCGCTAGCGTTAGCATCGTAGCTCCAAACAAACAATAAGTCAGCACTCACCAGTTCCGCTTAATAGTCATTCTCAGCACATCGTCATACAGCAGGAGGCATCTAGAAAGGTTGATGGCGTAACAGGCACTTAGAGATCGGTTTAAACCAAGATGAGTGAATTTTACAGGACTAAATGCCTACCTGCAGCAGCTCAGACACTCCCGAGACCCACAACACTCGCGAGCCGTGGTGTGGCGCCCCATTTAAAGAGACAGTGCACCAAGGCCAAGGGGAGCGGAAAAACACCCGGGTTACACCCTCCCCCCTTTAAATCATGCTCGTCCCCGTTGCATGGGAACTACAGACTTTACTTTCAGAGTATAGAGTCTGCTGCAGGTACATGACTAAGCGCCTCAGCATAAACGTTAGATAAACTATGAAAAAGGGTTTGAACGACTGATATAAGCGGGTTCCCTAATGCTGAATACTGGAGACGTTGAGGCGGCTGGCGATGACGACTTGGACGCCTAGGTCCTACATCGCCCTCTGATGACTCAGATTGGACCGTCTCAGGGGTCCCAATTTCCACAGGCACTTCAGCATCAGGTGGATGTTTATCAGGTACATTGGTGAGTATTCCTTCTTCTTCAGGTAAGTTGGCAGGTTCAGGTAGGTTGGCAGGTTCAGGTAGGTTTACATCTCCAACTGCTAACTCAGGGCCCTCGGGTTCACGGCAGCTTGGGGATGGATCTTCAATGGTGGCTGACTGGGCTCCTTCACTTTCAGGTAAGGTGTCACCAGTAGAAGTAACAGTTGTTAGACTTTCAGGAGAACTAGTCTCTGGCATTTGTTCAGGTTCACTGGCTCTTTCCACACTGAATGTCATCGGGAGTCGAGGAGAACACTCCAGGACGACAGACTCTGCATCTTCTTCCTCCCCATCCAGAAGAGTTGGATCAGCAAGGTTGGCTTGTCGACTCTGGCTACGGGTATGCGGACGGCGAACAGGAGCAAGTTCTGTGGCGTCAATGCAGGTTGGCAGAAACCCACACGGCAAAAGAAGGTCACGGTGCAGTGTACGGGTAGGTCCATCCCTAGTCTCTGGTCTTACTACATAGACTGGGAGATCTCCGGCACGTTGCACCACAACATAGACATCCTGTTCCCACTTGTCTTCCAATTTGTGTTTTCCCCTGATCCTGACATTCCGGACGAGGACACGGTCACCGACCGATAAGCTTGCAGGTTTTACATGCTGATCAAACCGTTTTTTGTTCTTTAGACCGGATTTCTGGGCATTCTTGGAGGCCAGCTTGTAACTCTCTTGAAGGCGATCTTTTAGGCTCTTCACATACTGGGAGTGTGAGGAAGTTAATGGTTCTCGCACCGGCAAGCCAAATGCCAAGTCAACGGGAAGTCGGGGCGATCGACCAAACAGGAGCTCATATGGTGTGAACCCCGTGACCTCGTTTCTCGTGCAATTATAGGCGTGCACGAGCGGCTTGACATAATCCTTCCACTTTGACTTCTGTTTGTTCTCAAGCGTTCCCAGCATGCCTAAAAGAGTTCGATTGAAGCGCTCGACAGGGTTTCCCCTGGGATGGTATGGAGTTGTACGGGTTTTCTGGATCCCAGCCACCTCACAGAGCTCTTTGATTAATCTTGATTCAAAATCTGGCCCTTGATCAGAATGCAAGCGTTCAGGGATGCCGTAATAGACCATAAAATCATTCCATAAACACTTGGCCACAGTCTTTGCTTTCTGGTTAGTGGTTGGAATAGCAACAGCAAATTTTGTAAAGTGGTCTGTTAGTACTAGGATGTCTTTTGTATTGCTACTATCCGGCTCCAATGATAGAAAATCCATACATAGTAGCTCCAATGGACGTGTAGTTTGAATGTTCACTAAAGGAGCGGCTCTTTCAGGTGGAGTTTTACGGCGTACACACCGGCCACAGGTCTTGATGCAGTTGTCCACATCGGCTGCCATCTTCGGCCAGAAGAATCGCTGCCGCACCAGGTCGAGCGTCCGCTCTATGCCCATATGCCCCATATCATTGTGGAGACTCTTCAGGACCGTAGAACGCAAGACTGGAGGCAAAACGAGCTGAAGAACAACTTTATCTTGTTCCTGTCTCCTCCTGTAGAGGACTCCATCCTCCAGCTCCAACCGACTCAACTCTCGTAGCAACAAGGGAAGCTCAGGAAGTTCTTCTCGAAGAGTGGGAGGAATCTTTTCTCCGGTCTTAAGGTGGTAGATTACTTCCCGAAGCGCAGGATCGGCACTCTGTTCTTCCCTCAGCTCATTGTGTGTCAAAGAGGGAAGTACAGGTAAGCCGTGCATCTCTTCTTCAGCAAAACCTGCTGGAATGGCTTCAGCAGAGACTGTCAGAGTCTCAACCAGAGTGACGTCGGACTTAAGGGACTCGGACTTTTGGGACGCCCTTATGAGACTGCTCTGACAGATGGCATTGACAATATCAGGAGCAATCTCTGCAGCCTCACTTGAATTGGACAGTTGTTCTGCAAGGTGGTGAATAGCATCCCACTCTTGTCTTGAGTGGAGGTCATCAGGAACTTCGGCATGGCAACGTCTAGACAGAGCATCAGCATCATAATTGTGTTTGCCTGCTCGATATTGCATTTTGAATGAGTATGTGGACAATGCAGCTAGCCATCTCTAGCTAGCAAAAGGGGGGAGGGTGTAACCCGGGTGTTTTTCCGCTCCCCTTGGCCTTGGTGCACTGTCTCTTTAAATGGGGCGCCACACCACGGCTCGCGAGTGTTGTGGGTCTCGGGAGTGTCTGAGCTGCTGCAGGTAGGCATTTAGTCCTGTAAAATTCACTCATCTTGGTTTAAACCGATCTCTAAGTGCCTGTTACGCCATCAACCTTTCTAGATGCCTCCTGCTGTATGACGATGTGCTGAGAATGACTATTAAGCGGAACTGGTGAGTGCTGACTTATTGTTTGTTTGGAGCTACGATGCTAACGCTAGCGCTCCTTTGAATTAAGTTACGGACCTGTCAGCTGGTGCTGGCGCTAGCTGCACTCGTTCCTACGAAGTATTAGACGATCATTTCTTAAAGTGCTATATTCTGTACTGGTTGAAATGCATTAATATATTTGCATAGGATTTATTGATATTGTCCACGTAATGTTAGCACTGAAATTGAGTGATGTTTACCATTGAAAACTTAATGCACTTTGAGTTATTGTGCTAATGATATGACAAAGAGTACTCTGTGATGGAAGAAATATTTATACATGTACATGGATTTTGATTATGATGATTATGATCATTATGACTAAGTATTGTGATAAATTGTTTTATTGCATTACCTTTTGTAACTTAACTGTAATACATGGTCAATGATATTACTTATTGCTGGTCCTGCTTTGTACAGGCCAGGTTCCAGTATTGGATGGCGAGCTAGAAGGCCCCGAGCCTGGACATATTGAGTGCGCCCGTCCGCCGGTGCGGTAGGAGGCGCTGCAGCCACTCCCCACACACACCCACTTGCACACACGCACACTAACAACCTCCGCTGGTGGATTGTTTGAACTTTGTGAGTTTTGCACAGACTGAAACCCAGGTTCACCAAACTTGACGATCTGAACTCTTTGTGCGCCTAAGTGGATCTATGAACTCTTCTTTCACAGCAACGTGGATTTATGAACAATACTGCTTGCGCCCCTGACCTAAACAACTCTATAAATACATTGGACCCATTTTATTTTTGTTTTACATCACACACCTTGTAAATTATTGTACATAATGTCTTTGTCGATGGCACTTCTGTAAATAATCACCGCTGAGCTCAACTTGCACATCTGAGTCTGGTTTTCATTTAACACACCATCTTCCTCCGAGCGAACCTACATCTTCTGATACTAGCCCATTTCATTTTTCATATTGCTGCATTATACATGCTACATTGAGGTTTCGGGGAACTGGCCAGGATTTGAGTGAGGATATCTTCTCGGGGTCAGTTTCAACACCCTTCTCAGACACCACATGACCGAGGTAACGCACACTGGTCTGCAAGAATTTACATTTCTCGGGTGACAACTTTAATCCAAAATCCTTGAGACGGTTGAGAACTCGCAGTAGCCGCTTTTCATGTTCCTCTAAGGTGTCAGAGAAGATGATTAAATCGTCGAGGAACACAAGGACTTCTTTGAGATTTAAATCTCCCATACACTTCTCCATGAGTCTCTGGAAGGTACTGGGGGCATTCGTTACCCCCTGCGGCATTCGATTCCACTCCCAGAAACCCAGCGGGGTAACAAAGGCGGTTTTAGTCTTGTCTTCTTCGTCCATTTGGATCTGGTAATACCCTGACTTCAGATCTAAAACTGTAAACCATTTGGAGCCAGTTAGAGCAGAAAAGGACTCCTCAAGGTGCGGAAGGGCATAAGCGTCTTTCACCGTTTGTAAATTCAGCTTCCGATAATCAATGCAGAGCCTCACATCTCCATTCCGCTTACGGACCACCACGATCGGGGAAGCAAAGGGTGACTCTGACTCCCGGATAACACCAGCTTCGAGCAGGTCTCGCAGATGGCTTCGAACAGCTTCAATGTCACGAGGATGGATTGGCCTGGGTCGTTGCTTGAAAGGTGTTTCATCGTGGAGCTTGATGCTATGCCTTACTTGGTCCGTACAGCCAAAATCCAGATCATGGAGAGAAAACACTTCAGGCATCTGGTTGAGCTTAGCTGTTATTCGCCCTTTCCAGTCAGCTGGGATTGGGGAATTGCCAAAATTGAAGTCTAAAGTGTTGCTCTGGGATTTTGTTTGAGTTGACATGTGGGTTACAGTTTGCTGGGTAAGTATGGTCGGAGAGGTGGCAATGTCTGCGATGACACTCATAGGGGGAATGATAGCATTGTGGTCAGACTCATTCCGGATGACAACTGGGACCTTGTATGGGGCACGGGTTGGGAGCGTAATAAGGCAACTTTGAACACACAGTCCACCAGGTAGCGATGAGGTGGGGTGCTCAATCACGGCCCACTGGCCTGCAGATGGAATGTCTATCTTGGCGAAGCCCTCCAAAACGATAGTTTGACCAACGGAGACTAAAATTGGAGTCTGGCTCTGCAACCTCACAGCTCCGACACAACCCACTTGGCTCTGCTGATGGTTCAGTTGCAGGAGCTTCAAGACTGCACAGTAGCCTTGGGCAGCTGGCTGGAAGTCGGGAACATCACTGGCGAGATACTGCTCGTATAGTAATTCTAGTGTGTTCATGCCGATCAAAACTGGCGAAGGACAATCAGAATGGGCATCCGGCACAACCAGAGCTAGGGTTGGAATGTTGAACTCTGCTCCAAGAAAATCTTTAGGAAATGTGATCATCATTTCGACGTAGCCCAGGTACGGCACTGCCTGACCGGCTGCCCCCTCCACCTGAAGTAAGTTATAAAGTGGCTTAACTGGTTGTTCACTAAGGATCTGATTATAAAATGAGACTGGAACTGTAGTCACCTGTGAGCCCGTATCCAGGAGACAATGGTGACTTTGTCCTGCAACATGGATGACGGAGGAGCACTTTGAGCCCACCAGTCCTTTTGGAAGACGGATAGGAGTCTTCTTCTTGGACTGTAACGCCTCAGCACACTTAACGGTCGTCGTCTTCCCTTTCTTGGGACGGATTTGATCCCCCTTGGCTCCTGTCTGCCCCACAACAGGAACCGGACTTAGTTTAAATGGCTGGTGGAGGGGTTTTGTTTTCTGGCAAACTGTTTCCTCTTATGAGCAACGAGAGCGGAATTTGGCTCATTTTCACATTGAGGCCGGATATGTCCATCTTCGCCACACCGGAAGCAGTAACGAGGCTTTGGCTGGGGGAAGGCAGGTCGACGTGATGGCTGGACAGTGACTTTCCCTTTGACTTGCTTACTGCATGGCGAAGGCTTGAAGGCAGCATTTGGCTGGCTAGATGTTAACTTTGCAAGCTGGCGCTGGACATCAGCTAGTTGAGCGGCCAGTTGCTGAGTAAAGTTGGTCAATGCAGCAACAGTGTCTCCACCTTCAGCGTCAGGACGAGTCAGCTGTGCGTGGGCGGTGGCTTTCTGGCGTGCAGGCCCAAGATGTTGCTTCATCCGCACAGTTTTAGCAGCTTCCCGATCCTCCTCTGTGCGTAACAGGAGTAGCAACTGTGCGAAAGGAGGTGGTTGAGTCTTCTTCTGCTTAAGCTGGAGCTCAGCTATCAGGGCGTTATCCCAGCATCCTCGACAGAACTGGTTTAACAAATGTCGGTTTATATCAGACTCGATGACTCCTCCCCTCTTCAGAGCAGAGTTCAGGGCAACCTGGAGCCGTTGGAGATAAGCGGAAGCCTTCTCACCAGCATCCTGAACCGTGTCCATGAACTTCGCAAACAGTTCGTCTCCGTCCTGAACAGTTCCGTATGCAGAATCAAGAGTATCCAAATACTCTGCAGGCATTGTATCAAACCTCAGGTGCTTCACCACATCTGCTGCGGGAGGAAGAAGACTCTCCACTATCCTCCTGGAGCGCTGGAGATCTGACACAGATGGATCGCTCATCATCAGGTCCACGCCTGTCCTCCAGGTCTCATAGTCAGACTCATGGTTAGGTCTGGGCAGTCGTCCTGAGAATGCTCTGAGCCGCTGATATACTACTCCCTCCTCGTTCTTCATAATGTGTTCCACCACATATCGCTGGATCCCCGGCGGATTTATATCGCTACTGGAAAGTTTGAGCTTAGGCCCAGATGCAGATGGCTCCGTCTCTGGTGGCAGTGCATTGGGCTCTGCATTGGCCGGTTCTTCTTCACCTGGAGCAGTCGGATGAAGATCTGCGATGAACAGTCCAATCTGAGTCATCATTGATTTAAGAACTTCGGTATAATCGACACCGGAGAGTTTAGCAGTGTTTCGCAAATCAGAGAGGTACGATTTTGTAGTAGCTTTAGCAACATGATCAGTATAAACCGTAGAGAGTTCAGAAATATGACAAGTATCGGTCTTCTTAGCAGTAACAAAAGTGTAGGGTAATATTGGACGCAAAGCTTCCAAAGCAGCACCGCTTGTGAATTCAACTACAAGAGCGCAATCAAATTCAGACTGAGGTTCCGAAATAACTACATGCTTATTAATTGAACCATATTGTTTCAAGAAGTCAATAATTTCATCCTCTACTGTCTCTGTTATGCCCTCAACCAACACAGCATTTGGAATTTTGATGCCCTTTTCCAAAAATACATCCATTTTTTTTCTTTGTGGGTTTCAAAGGATGAAAATAACTAAATATTGAAAAAAAATCACAAATAACAACAGGCACAATGTACATTAAACACAACCCAATTCCTCCTGGCTAGCTCGCCACTTTTATGTAGCATGTATAATGCAGCAATATGAAAAATGAAATGGGCTAGTATCAGAAGATGTAGGTTCGCTCGGAGGAAGATGGTGTGTTAAATGAAAACCAGACTCAGATGTGCAAGTTGAGCTCAGCGGTGATTATTTACAGAAGTGCCATCGACAAAGACATTATGTACAATAATTTACAAGGTGTGTGATGTAAAACAAAAATAAAATGGGTCCAATGTATTTATAGAGTTGTTTAGGTCAGGGGCGCAAGCAGTATTGTTCATAAATCCACGTTGCTGTGAAAGAAGAGTTCATAGATCCACTTAGGCGCACAAAGAGTTCAGATCGTCAAGTTTGGTGAACCTGGGTTTCAGTCTGTGCAAAACTCACAAAGTTCAAACAATCCACCAGCGGAGGTTGTTAGTGTGCGTGTGTGCAAGTGGGTGTGTGTGGGGAGTGGCTGCAGCGCCTCCTACCGCACCGGCGGACGGGCGCACTCAATATGTCCAGGCTCGGGGCCTTCTAGCTCGCCATCCAATACTGGAACCTGGCCTGTACAAAGCAGGACCAGCAATAAGTAATATCATTGACCATGTATTACAGTTAAGTTACAAAAGGTAATGCAATAAAACAATTTATCACAATACTTAGTCATAATGATCATAATCATCATAATCAAAATCCATGTACATGTATAAATATTTCTTCCATCACAGAGTACTCTTTGTCATATCATTAGCACAATAACTCAAAGTGCATTAAGTTTTCAATGGTAAACATCACTCAATTTCAGTGCTAACATTACGTGGACAATATCAATAAATCCTATGCAAATATATTAATGCATTTCAACCAGTACAGAATATAGCACTTTAAGAAATGATCGTCTAATACTTCGTAGGAACGAGTGCAGCTAGCGCCAGCACCAGCTGACAGGTCCGTAACTTAATTCAAAGGAGCGCTAGCGTTAGCATCGTAGCTCCAAACAAACAATAAGTCAGCACTCACCAGTTCCGCTTAATAGTCATTCTCAGCACATCGTCATACAGCAGGAGGCATCTAGAAAGGTTGATGGCGTAACAGGCACTTAGAGATCGGTTTAAACCAAGATGAGTGAATTTTACAGGACTAAATGCCTACCTGCAGCAGCTCAGACACTCCCGAGACCCACAACACTCGCGAGCCGTGGTGTGGCGCCCCATTTAAAGAGACAGTGCACCAAGGCCAAGGGGAGCGGAAAAACACCATTTAAAGATGTTTGTGTTTCCCTCAGTCGTCCTGATCCAGAACAAAAGACCAAGTTTAAAACTGTAACTGGACAAATCGATGTAGGAGGAGCTAACGACACTGAAACTGTAAACATGTTCACAGTTTCAGTGTCGTTAGCGCCCCCTTCAGACAGATATAAGGCAGTGTCCAGCAGGAATCTGACCAGAACTGAAGAAGAGACTTGGACGACTCCTACAACGATTTGTCCAGTTACAGATTTAAACTTTGCCTTTTGCTAAACATATAAAGATGAAACTTAGTGTGACAAAGGCCCATGACACATAAAAAACTCTATTCTGACTCCGTCCTAAACCCAACAGGACGTCGGCCAGACTGGACAGAACCCCATTTTTGCAAAATTTCCCTTCTCTTACTTTTTATATCTCCACCTTGGAATTTATTTCAAGATGCTTGAAAAAAGGTAAAACTAACCAAGACTCATGTGCAATTAAATATTATTATTTATTTTTTTGATGAATTTTAAAATGTGGGTTTGGCTAATCCACAAATCAGTGACTGAAAGGCTCACGAACAGCCTCACGAACTCATGTAAAGTCCATGCTGCTGTTCTGTAACCACAACAGTCTACACACACACACACACACACACACCCCCCCCCACACACACACACACACACTCCCCCCCCCCCCCCACACACACACACACACAACAAGGCGAGTTAAGTGTCTTGCTCAAGGACACCAAACCCACCAGATCCCCTTAACGGCGTCTCGCTCTCTCAAAAATCCTGGTGAATATCCCTGAGCGTGGCCTGTTTTTCCGATCCTGTTGTTGCTGTTTCTCTGCATTTTCCACACTTTGGGATAACTCTTGGACTCTGATTCTGAGCTGGAGTTGACTTTGTGCTAACTCTACGCTCTTCTGTCGCTCCTCCATGTGCTTTTGTTGTAACTCGTACACTCTGTTCTCCAGCTCCAGTTTGTTTTTTGTCAGGTTTTCCAAGTGACTCGTCCAAAATGCGTCTCTTTCCCTGTGATGTTTCTCTAAAGTTTCTCTGAGCAGAACCTCACGTTTTAACGCTAAACTGTTCTCATTAAACATATTTTCAATCTGGGTTCTAATTGCAAAGAGATGAGCAGCTTCCCTTTGTACCATTTCATCTTTTAAAAGTTCTACTTTTGTTCTTAAATTAGCGTTTTCGTGCGTCGATTCATTCCTCAAAATCTCAACGTTTGCTGCAAGTTTTGAGTTTTCTTTTTCCAGATCTGTGACTTTTTGTTCCTTCCTCGGGTTCATGTCTGTGGAATCCTCGACTTGCCTTAGCACTTGATCATAGAATTTAAAAGGAGCCTCTTTTTGGCTCAGTTTCACTTTCAAAATCTCGATCGTTTCTTTAAGTTCTGCTCGTTCTTTCTGCAGATTCTTAATCGTTTGCTCCTTGGCTTCAGTTTCCATCTGATTTTCCTCCAAAATCGTTTCTCTCTGGGCCTCCAAGATTTGCAAGTTGGAACAATCCTTCTCCAAATGTTCTATCTTTTGCCCCATAACTTTGCCCGTCTCTAACTGCCCCTCCATCGTCTCTTTGACAGATCTCAGCTCCTCGTTTTCTGCCTTCATGACGTCCTTGTTTAGTTTTGCTCGTGTTTCCTGGAGTTCCTTCTCTTTCTGAGCCAACTTCTGCTGCTCTAGTTGGAGCTGCTCTTCAAAGTTTCTCCGCTCAGTGTTGATCTCCTCCTGTTTCTCACGAAGACATTTAACTAAATGTTTAAATTCTTCTTGAACGTCTTCTACTTCCTGCTCTGAATCTTTGATCGAGTGTTTCAAAGAGTCTTTTTCTGCCCTTTCCTTTTGAATATCTCGATCTAACCGGCTCACCTCCCTTTTAGAGATCTCCAGTTTATTTTCCAAATCTTTCTGCTCCTGACTCCACTTTTCTCTGTCCTCCTCAAACTTCATTTCTTTGATTTTGAGTTGTTGCTTAAGATTTTTGATTTCTTGTTTTAACTCTGCCGTTTCGTGTGAATTGTTCCCTCGTTCATGATGTTCCTCAGTCGTTTCTCTGGTTTCAGTCTCTTGAGTTTCTGCAGTGGATGTTTGAAGCTCAGACTCTTTTACACCGAACCGAGACTTGACTATTTTCATCTCCGCTTCAAATTTTAGGGCTTTCTTCTCAGCTTCTCTTTCTGCTTTCTGCCACTGTCTAAACTGCATCTCCATTTTACGTTGTTTCAGAGTGAGCCCTGAGACTTTATTTCCCATAACTTTGTCCGTCTCTAACTGCCCCTCCATCGCCTCTTTGACAGATCTCAGCTCCCCGTTTTCTGCCTTCATGACGTCCTTGTATAGTATTGCTTGTATTTCCTGGAGTTCCTGCTCTTTCTGAGCCAACTTCTGCTGCTCTAGTTGGCGCTGCTCTTCAAAGTTTCTCCTCTCAGTGTTGAACTTCTCCTGTTTCTCACGAAAACGTTTAATTATATCTCTTAATTCTTCTTTAACTGCATCTACCTTCTCTTTTTCTGCCCTTTGCTTTTGAATATCTCGATCTAACTGGCTCACCTCCCTTTTAGAGATCTCCAGTTTATTTTCCAAATCTTTCTGCTCCTGACTCCACTTTTCTCTGTCCTCCTCAAACTTCATTTCTTTGATTTTGTGCAGTTTGAGTTGTTGCTTAAGATTTTCGTTTTCTTTTTCTAACTCTGCCGTTCCGTGTGAATCGTCCCCTCGTTCATGATGTTCCTCAGTCGTTTCTCTGGTTTCAGTCTCTTGAGTTTCTGCAGTGGATGTTTGAAGCTCAGACTCTTTTAGACTGAGCTGAGACTTGAGTGTTTTCATCTCCATTTCATATTTTAGGACTTTCTTCTCAGTTTCTCTTTCTGCTTCCTGCCACTGTCTAAACTGCGTCTCCATTGTGCGTTCTTTCAGAGTGAGCGCTGAGTCTTTATTTCGCAGACTCTCTACTTTGTCCAACAATTGAATATTTTGTTGTTTTAGTGAGTCCAGATCCTCGCTCTGTTTTACGGCGTCTTTATCTTTGGTGAGTTTATCAGAACTGCACGTTTCTGGCTTTACTCGTTTCAGTCTTTTGATCTGAGCCTGAATGTCCTTTGCGTTCATTGTTGTGTTTGTGAATCTGTTTCACTAGTGAGTTATTCTCTATTACTATAATCTGTTACTCGTGAGTTTATCGTGAGTTTATCAGACAAGTTCTTCTGCTTCAGCTCTACAAACTCTCTGAAACTAAAGCTTTGAGGCTTTACAGGCTGTGCCACTTTGTGACATCACACAGTTCGAGAATCCCGGTTGCCGTGGCAACGCCGTCGACACCGGCCCTCAGGGTTTTTTATATATAAATATACAGGCATCGCCATGGCAACACCGTGCAAAATACAGAATTGGCCCCCGACTTTTTGGGCGAGAACGACCTGAAGAGTCACTGTGCCAAATTTCACATTCTTAATTGAAGTGAATAAGTCGTTATAAAACTTTGAAATGTATGAAAATTAGTACATTTTCCCATTAGGATAACATGGGCTGTTTTATGCATCGCCATGGCAACACGGTGAAAAATATGACATGGGTCCAGTTGACTTTTTTGATCAGGATGAGATGAAGAGTCATTGTGCCAAATTTCACATCATTCCATGAAACTAATATTTTTCTGATGAATGTGAAAATTTGGGAGGTTTCCCATTAGGATAACATTGGCAGTTTGGTGCATCGCCATGGCAACACGGTGCAAAAAAACACATGGGTCTGATTGACTTTATTGATTGGGATGACCCAATGGAATTTTGTGTCAAATTTGGTGACATTTGGGAAAACTAAATTTACGGCCGTCCATACAAATATATTCTATGTTCTGTAGGGGGCGCTATCGCGCCAATTTATTTTATGTCACAATGAGTAGGTTTAGGCCCAAAAGTCTTACAACTGATTTTAATTTAAACCAAATCGGACTTTGTATGCGCAAACGGGAGCAAATTTAGAAATTTGAAAATTGCAAAAATTCCAGTGGAATTTTACGGCTTCGCCGCACGCAAACCGTAATAGGCATCATCATGAATTGAATAACTTTTGATGCCCCACTTGTCCAGATGATGTACAGTGAATTTCAGCCCTGCAGGTGAAGCGCCTTCAGAGGAGCTGATTAAAATGTGACGTCAGCGAAAACGCTGACTTTGCATTTTGGAATTTTCAATCCAAGATGGCCCATGTGCTCATCGTTGCAGAAGCAATAGGCCCTACGCCCTGTAGGGGCTCGGGCCTAACAAACAAAGGGCCTAACAAACAAAGGGCCTAACAAACAAAGGGCCTAACAAACAAAGGGCCTAACAAACAAAGGGCCTAACAAACAAAGGGCCTAACAAACAAAGGGCCTAACAAACAAAGGGCCTAACAAACAAAGGGCCTAACAAACAAAGGGCCTAACAAACAAAGGGCCTAACAAACAAAGGGCCTAACAAACAAAGGGCCTAACAAACAAAGGGCCTAACAAACAAAGGGCCTAACAAACAAAGGGCCTAACAAACAAAGGGCCTAACAAACAAAGGGCCTAACAAACAAAGGGCCTAACAAACAAAGGGCCTAACAAACAAAGGGCCTAACAAACAAATACACGTCAGTAAAAACATTAAAAACAGATGTAGGTGTGTGTAAAAGTTGTGATTGTGTCACCAGTGCTTCTAGTTTTACTTTTCCTTGGAGTGGAGTTTCATTTTTGTGAAGTAAAATGGCTAAAATCCTCTTTCCGTCTCAGATAAATGCTGTTGTCGTGTCCTTGGGCAAGACACTTGACCCCCCTCGCCCCAGTGTGTGTGTGTGTGTGTGTGTGTGTGTGTGTGTGTGCGTGCACTGTTCCTTGATGTTCAAATCAATTTTGTACATATATGAGCCGCACCTGAATATGAGCCGCAGGTTTTCATATTGTAACGTGAGATATTTACACAGAATTTCAATTTTCAATTCAATTCAATTCATTTATTTTTGTAACGCCCAAAATCACAACCACAGTCGTCTGAAGGGCGTTCATGTTTTGGTTGATGGGGGAAACCGGAGTACCCGGAGGAAACCCATCCAGACACGAGGAGATACATGAAAAACTCCACACAGAAAGGCCTGGGCGACCCGGGGATCAACCAAACACACAAAAACACACAACACACAAAAACACACAACACACAAAAACACAACAACACACAAAAACACACAACACACAAAAACACAACAACACACAAAAACACAACAACACACAACAACACAACAACACACAAAAACACACAACACACAAAAACACAACAACACACAAAAACACAACAACACACAACACACAAAAACACAACAACACACAAAAACACAACAACACACAAAAACACACAACACACAAAAACACAACAACACACAAAAACACAACAACACACAACAACACACAAAAACACAACACACAAAAACAAAACAACACACAAAAACAAAACAACACAACAACACACAACAACACAACAACACACAAAAACACACAACACACAACAACACAACAACACACAAAAACAAACACACAAAAACACACAACACACAACAACACACAAAAACACAACAACACACAAAAACACACAACAACACAACAACACACAAAAACAAACAACACACAAAAACAAACAACACACAAAAACACACAACACACAAAAACACACAACACACAAAAACACAACAACACACAAAAACAAACAACACACAAAAACACAACAACAGGAAAAATCAGACAACACAAGAAATCGGCCAGGCGAGGGGGAGGAGGAGGAGGAGAGCCAGTACTACTGTTACTACATACTACTATTACTACTACTACTACTACTGCTACTGTTACTACTACTACTACTACATACTACTATTATTACTACTACTACTACTGCTACAACTACATACTACTACATACTACTACTACTACTACTACTACTACTCCTTCATTGGGCCCAAACACACTGCACACGTCGGTGTTTGTGTGTGTGACCTGGTGAAACCTCAGCCACACGTCATCGTGAGGATGAGCTCCATTAGGACCTGAACCTCTGTGTAAAATACAATTAAATGAGTGAACGTCACGTGACAGGATTAACACAAAGAAACTGAACAAAGTGTTTGTGTCCAGCAGTAAGAAGAAATGGACCAGCAGCACAACGTCTTCACTCTAAAAAACTTTGGTCTAGTTGAAAGAAGTGAATTATTATCAGTTTAATGGCTCCTCCTCCTCCTGCTCCTCCTCCTCCTGCTCCTCCTCCTGCTCCTCCTCCTGCTCCTCCTCCTCCTCCTGCTCCTCCTCCTGCTCCTCCTCCTGCTCCTCCTCCTGCTCCTGTTGTACCCCCGAAGAGGGGATATGTTGCACTCCTGAAAATATGGAGAGTTAATCACGAGAGTGATTTGCAGTTGTTTCTCTCACGCAGGAATTTAATGCAATCAAATGAACAGTATAATGCAATTGAATGAACAGTATATTACATTAGCACATTAGCACATTAGCTTGTGTGGCCACAAGATGGCGGAGCACCAGTTCACAACACAATTAACACATTTCCAAAGGCTTCTAAAATACACAAATAAACATTCTTTTAGTTTAAGTTCAACATTCTACAGCAACAACAAACTACCTTAACAGTGCACAGATAACAAGCAAACATTTGGTAACCTTTACCTGAAAATATGGAGAGTTAATCACGAGAGTGATTTGCAGTTGTTTCTCTCACGCAGGAATTTAATGCAATGAGGAGAAACTGCGCGAAATCCCCCAAGTGGCGGGTGAAGGGATTACCGATCACTGAAAAGGATCCCCAGGCTTAGGAGCTGATTACCGATGATTTTACTCTATCACACTCTCCCCCACTTGAAAAATGTCGTCCCGACATTATACCAACCAATACATCATCTTCTTTTATAGTCCATTTTTACCCATCAGTCCATAAACTCAAGAGCAAATCATATATGCTGACTTCAAACACCACTTCCCCACTGTCCGAATCTGAAGATTGACGACTCAATAACAAGTCCACTCTTCACAATTAGTCTTTTCACTGTGTTTATAATCCACAGAGCAAAAAGTCTTAATGACAGTCTGTAAGTACAGTTCTTAAGTCATCCCTGGAGAAGTGTCAACTTATATTTGCTGTAGTCCATACATACCAAAGGGCTGAGTGTAGTATGGCTGTAGAGTTGGAAACCACGGGACCAAACCTGGATACACAGGCGGCATCGGCGGTGCCGACTGGACACTGAGGCAGGATGGAGTGCCCAGGTGGTCATATGTTAACCGTCTCGGTGGGTGTCGCTCTCGTTGAGGGCACTGGGGCCTTGGCTCCTCGGGTCTTGCAGGTGCAGCAGGCGAGTGAGGGGCCGGTGGATCACCAGCAGCTGAAACCATCTCCTCGCAAGTTGTCTCCTCAGCAGCCGGATCATGCGCATCCAGTTTCTCTACACCAGGGGGCTCTGGTGGTAGGGCAGGGACTGGTACTGGAGTCTGCTGTCTCCCTATTGCAGGTTCTTGTCCTGTTTCAGCAGAATGGTCTGGTACCTGGGGAGCAACAAGCTGAGGTGGTGCATAATAGCAGCTGTACTCATCACCACTCTCCTCATCGTCATCAGACTCTTGAACATCCAGAGTGGGTTTGTCTCTCTTTTTCTGTTTTACAGGGTTGTCCTTTTCTGGAACTGGGTCAAAAGGTAAGTGGTCACATGACATGAGAAGGTTTCTGTGTAGCACTCTAGAGCGTCCTTTGCCTCTCTCTGGTCTCACCTCATAGACTGGTAGGTCCGTCCCCATTTGTCTGACTACTGTATGAATAGTGTCTTCCCAATAGTCTCTAAGTTTCCCTGGGCCTCCCCTGGGTGTCAGGTTCTTGACCAGAACTCTCTCGCCAGGCTGTAACACAGAACTTCTCACTTTTGCGTCATAATGTCTTTTGCTTTTTTCAGCTGCTCTCTTTGCATTCTCACTTGCAATGGCATATGCTTCCTCCATGCCTCTTCTCCATTTATCGACATAGTCTCTGTAGTCACTAGAACTTGAATCTGAATGCAATCCAAAAAGCATATCTACTGGCAACCTGGGTGACCTCCCGAACAGTAGATAAAATGGGGAATAACCAGTCACTTCACAGCGTGTACAGTTATAAGAGTACATCAGCTTATTGATAGAGTCCTTCCAGTTAGACTTTTGAGTTTCCGTTAGTGTCTTAAGCATTTGCAATAATGTTCTGTTCATACGCTCAACTTGACCATTCCCCATCGGGTGATAGGGCGTTGTTCTGGAGCCGGCCATGCCACTGAGTTTTTTAAGCTGAAGGAATAACTGATTTTCAAACTCACCACCTTGGTCATGGTGAATGCGACAAGGAAAACCAAATTTCAGGGCATAATCATTGAAGATGAGGTTAGCAGCTGTTTTCCCTGACTTTGAGGTGGTGGCATAGGCTTGTGCAAAGCGTGTGAAGTGATCAACTATCACTAGTATATATTCATAACCACCTTTGCATTTATCGAGATGAAGAAAATCGATACACACAAGTTCAAAGGGCTGTGTCGTTACAATATTTGTCAAAGGGGCTCTTGTTTCACGATTGGGTTTTTTCTGTTTCACACAGGAACAAACTTTGGTCACATAATGTTCGATATCTGCCTGCATATATGGCCAAAAGAAGCGGTCACGTACTAAAGACACTGTGCGGTCAACACCTTGATGGCCCATATTATTGTGCAGCTCTTCAAGCACCGTCTTTTTAAACTGTTCTGGCAGGACCAGCTGTTTGCGGACAGAAGTAGTTCTGTACAGAATGCCATCAGTATCTAGCACTAGCTTATCCCATTCTCTGAACAGACATTTTATTTTTGGGTTGAAAGTTTTGAGTTCTCTGGCCAGTGGTTTTGAATCTGTCTGTTTACATTGTAATACAGGACTTATAACAGGGTCAGTCTTTTGTACTCGGCTTAACTGTTCTTTTGGTATGGGTGCGAGTGATGCTTCAGCTGACTCACCTTGCTGTACGACGACTGACATGGCTGCTGCTGATAAGGTCCATGTAGCTGGGGTGTGCTTTTGGTTCTCAATGGCTTGAACTACAGCTGCAATGGAGTCAGGAGGAAGTTCCTCAGAACAGTCTTTCATTAGTGTCTCTACATCAAGGGGCATTCTCGATAAAGCATCAGCATCACCATTTTCTTTTCCCGGTTTGTACTTGATAGTAAAGTGAAAATCAGCAAGCTCTGCGACCCATCTTGAGGTTGTTGCGTTCAGTTTGGCAGTGGACAAAATGTATGTTAGTGGATTGTTGTCACTAAACACAGTGAATGTCGGGGCATAGTATAAGTAGTCTCTAAATTTGTCTGTGATTGCCCACTTTAAAGCTAAAAATTCAAGTTTGCCTGCATGGAAATGGTAGTTCTTCTCAGCTGCTGTTAACGTGCGTGATCCATAAGCAATAACACGTAATTTACCATTTTGTCTTTGGTACAACACTGCTCCTAGTCCCTTGTGTGACGCGTCAGTGTGGACAATAAATGGCTGCATGAAATCAGGGAAGCCGAGCACTGGTGGGTTGAGCAAACAGTCTATTAGTTCCTCAAGTGCACTTTGGTGTTGGTCCGTCCACTCTATTTGTTTTGTTGAGGGCACAACTGGACTGGCGTTCTTCTGTTTTCTCTTTGTCACTTTTTTCATAGTCAAGTTCTCTGTATCTTGGTCAGCCTTTAACAGCTCATATAGGCAGTTTGCTTTTCTGGAAAAGTCTTTTATGTATTGCCGGTAGTATGACAGCAGGCCTAACATTTTTCTAAGTTGACCAATATTTTGTGGTTTGGTGTCTTTAAGTGCTCTTACTGCTTCAAAATCTGCAGGATCGACTCTACTGCCCTCTGCTGACACTATTCTGCCTAGGTAGCGCACTTCCGATCTAAAAATATCACACTTGCTTGGCTTAAGCTTGATACCAAAGTCTCTTAAACGCTGGAGAACTTTTCTCACATCCTCCACATGATCTTGGAAGGTTTTGCTGTACACCAATGTGTCGTCCAGGTAGGGGATGCAGATGTTGTCACGGAGTCCCTCCAGACACTCCTCCATGCAACGTTGAAATGCTGCCGGAGCATTCATTAGTCCAAAGGGGATGCGTATCCACTCATACAGTCCCCAGGGGGTCACGAAAGCAGTGAGTGGGCGACTTTCCTCTGACATGAATCCCTGGTGGTACGCTTTCCCCTGATCCAACAGTGAGAACCAGGAATTACCACCCAAACTGTCCATAATGTCCTGAACACGAGGGATGGGCTGGCGGTCAGGATGGGTTTTTCTATTCAAGTCCCTATAGTCTATGCACAATCTTAAAGTACCGTCCTTCTTTCTAACACACACGACTGGTGAGGAGTAAGAGGAGTTTGACTTTCTGACCCAGCCTTGTGCTATTAGATCATGTAAGTAACTTTTCATCTCTTGATATAACGGGCGTGGCACTGACATATAGGTGCGTTTGACAGGTTCATTATCTTTAAGGGAAATGGTCATTTTTAAATTTCCAATACAGCCTATGTCATTGTCTGTTTTAGAGAAAGAGTCACATTCCTCTCTAAGCATTTGCTTTACTATTACTCTCTGTTCTGCGCTGAGGGAGCTTAGATCTACAGGTGGGTCCCACTTTTCACTAGAGCTACATGGTGGCTGTGTACTTGTGGGGTTAACTGCAGCTACAGTAGCTTTTTCAAACACTTGGTCAGGTAAGACAGCAGTAATAGTCTGCACTGTACCAACTACTGTGCGCCCTACAAGGACTATCTCATGGTCAGTGGGATTGGAGACATCTACAGTTATGACTGGTAAAGTGCCCTTCTTAACTGTAACCAGGCTATCAAAGAACTCGAGATTGTCTGGCCACTGAGGATTTAAATCTGGCTCAAATAGTACAGTCATGTCTTGTTTAAATGGCTGTGCAGCTACACGACACTCAACTTGGATGTGACTTTGTTTAGGTACAGTGATACGGTCTTTTTTTGTTTTTACCTTGAACTCATTTTCTGTATCTGTACTGACAGCTCGAACAAAAGCCTTAACCTTGTTTCTTTTGAGGCTGGGGAATGCTTTTCTCACTGCATTAAATACCTCATCTTTTGCAGTCTTATTCAAAATATGTTCAATGACATTATAACCTATAATGGGGTGGGGCAAATAATAACCTTTCATTACCAGCATGGGAATGATGATTTTCTCAGGTTGTCCTGTCCCAGAAACAAGTTGGAAGCTTGTCTCGATCCACCCGAGATAGGGCATGCTGGTCCCGTTAGCTGCGGTCAAGCTCAGTTCAGTGGAGTCCATGATCTCAGTAACATCTCTCAGTTTTATATGTGGTAAATAGTCCTCTTTCCATCTCTCATCAATTATTGACACTTGTGAGCCTGAATCCCACAGAGCCTGGAGTCTGTGGCCGTCCAGGAGACACTCCACCAAGCACTGGCTGCCCACGAGAGATGCAACTTTGTGAGGGGTGTTTACCTGGGCCAGTGGTAGCGGGATATGAACAGTCTCATTGTTTGGCCTAACTTCTGTGCATTGTCGCTTACATTTGTTACAGTGATTCTTCTGGCATGTTGGAGAACAGTAAAGTGTCTTTTTACATGCGGAACACTGTCTCAGGACCTTATCTGGATTTTCTTGGTTACAGTTGGCAGATTGTCGGGACTTGGTGTGAGCAATGGTTAACACTCGTCCCTCAGTGGTAACCATTGCCTGTTTAAATGTCTCTCTCTAGAGGGTCTCATGCCTCTGTTTCTACATCCAGCTTGAAAGTGTTCTCCGCTCCCACAGAGGTAGCAATGTGTGCAGCGCTCATTGGCTCCGGTTTGCTGACAGACGTGGCACATCCTCTCCCGGCGAGCTAGGCGGTTTGAATAGTGCAGTGCTTGATATTGAGAGGGTTGTGATCTTTGGCGGGGGTCCTGATGGCTGTGGAACTGCCGTTGGGGGTCCCTGTCGTAGTGCATAACTGGTGGCGGAGCATATGACTGAAGGCTAGACACTGGCTGCTGTAGCGTCTCTTTAATCTGAGCTATCTCTGCACTGAGTCCTTTCAGGGACGCTACACCTGTCTTAAGTTCTGCTAGCTCGGTAAACAGTTCAGCAGGTATTTTGGCTTTAACCTCTCTCACTGGATTCTTAACAGATACTGCATCCTCTAACTGAACCACACTCACACTTGTAGCTGATTGTGAGGCTAAACACCTTTTCTTGTTTTTTCTCTCTGCTTCGTTGGCACAAGCCATGTTTAACCTCTCTAACAAGAGTTCATCTGGTGTCCCGGAGTCTAACAGAAGTGGCTGCATGTCTATCCTGACACTGTCACTCTGCAGGCCTGTGAGTATGGTGTGTAAGCACATACGCTGAACTAGTGCTGGATCATACTTAAGTCCTGACTCTGACTCTTGGGATGCAAACAAGACCTTTTGTTTTAAATCTAAAACCCTCATAAGAAAACTCTGGGCAGTCTCTTTGGGGTTCTGTACCTCTGAAGCTAGTTGTTTGTACAATTCAGTGGCACTCTTCTCCTGGAAATGCGAGCGGAGGATGCGGCGGAGAGTGGGCAAGGTGAGCTGGGCCTTCCCCTCCAGGTAGCTGCGTAGTTGGAGACCTGGCAAAATAGCTCTGATAACGGCATCTACAATGTCCAGCTCCGAGTAGCCTCTGCTCAATCCGTTTTCTATCTGATGAGCCAGACTGGAAAATGTCAGTTTGTCTTTTTGGCCTGGCTCTCCTATTTGGCCAGATATTTTGAAGTCCTTTTGCCAACAGGGGCCTGGTTGCTGGTGACTGAGTGTGCTACTCACAGGGCGGCTACTTCCGGGGGGCTGGCGATAAGCCACAGTGCTGTTCACTACATTAGCTGTCTCTGTCACTAAAGTAGTATCAGGCTGCTTTTCATGCCCTGGATCGCCTCTTTCATTTACGTTTTGTTCATATGAGTCATTGTCAACTTTTATTATTTCAGTAATCTTATCATTCAGCAGCAACAGCTCTGACATTCCTTCATCCTCAAACCCTTGCATTTCTTCTCTCTCAATGTGCAACTGGATATGTGTGAGCAGAGATAGGCGTGTTTTCGTGCTAGCCTTTATTTTATCTGCTATGCCGAGGAACTCACAGATAGATACTAGATGATTTTTGGGTAAGGGGTGCACTTCATGCACAACTTGTTCTCGTAATTGCTCCAACGCTGACATCTTGGCAGTAGACAGGGGGACCTTTTGCAGATATAGATGACGCTGAGCTGTACGGTCTTTGCGGCTCCTGATGATCTCTGATCGGCCTCAGGACGCGTCGACTGAAACACAGCTGCCAGCTCTCCTTACAGCAACACCTTCCTCGCTGCGGTCTGCCTGGGTGTGGGGGGGGATTTAGCTAGCTTGGAGTGCGGTGCACAGGCTGTGGGCACCAGGCATCCAAACAGCAATCCCAGCGGTGCCTCCAAATGTTGTACCCCCGAAGAGGGGATATGTTGCACTCCTGAAAATATGGAGAGTTAATCACGAGAGTGATTTGCAGTTGTTTCTCTCACGCAGGAATTTAATGCAATCAAATGAACAGTATAATGCAATTGAATGAACAGTATATTACATTAGCACATTAGCACATTAGCTTGTGTGGCCACAAGATGGCGGAGCACCAGTTCACAACACAATTAACACATTTCCAAAGGCTTCTAAAATACACAAATAAACATTCTTTTAGTTTAAGTTCAACATTCTACAGCAACAACAAACTACCTTAACAGTGCACAGATAACAAGCAAACATTTGGTAACCTTTACCTGAAAATATGGAGAGTTAATCACGAGAGTGATTTGCAGTTGTTTCTCTCACGCAGGAATTTAATGCAATGAGGAGAAACTGCGCGAAATCCCCCAAGTGGCGGGTGAAGGGATTACCGATCACTGAAAAGGATCCCCAGGCTTAGGAGCTGATTACCGATGATTTTACTCTATCACACTCCTGCTCCTCCTCCTGCTCCTCCTCCTGCTCCTCCTCCTGCTTCTCCTCCTGCTCCTCCTGCTCCTCGTCCTCCTCCTCCTCCTCCTGCTCCTCCTCCTCCTCCTGCTCCTCCTGCTCCTCCTCCTCCTCCTCCTCGTCCTGGTGATGCTGCTCAGTCTTCAGCAAATTTCACATTTTTCTGTAAAGAAGAGATTTAACTTTGAGACTGTGTGTTTTGTATTTTAAAGTTTGTAGTATCAGATCTAAAAGGTAATGTACTGTCCAATCTCTAAATATATAAATATTTGCTTTTTAGAGGCTCGTTCTCTCTGTAAAAAGAACAAGTCTAAGTCAGTTTGATGCTTCACATTGCACTGATTCTTTGACACTCACAGACACATTACTGCCAATTAAACTGATTTTATAAACTGTGTGTGTGTGTGTGTACAGTGACCTGTGTGTGTGTGTGTGTGTGTGTGTGTGTACAGTAACCTGTGGGGGTGTGTGTGTGTGTGTGTGTGTGTGTGTGTGTGTGTGTGTGTACAGTGACCTGTTCTGGCCCTGTACATGTGTCATTCATCTGAAGTATCATCTGAAGTATCATCTGAAGTATCATCTGAAGTATCATCTGAAGTATCATCTGAAGTATCATCTGAAGTATCATCTGAAGTATCATCTGAAGTATCATCTGAAGTATCATCTGAAGTATCATCTGAAGTATCATCTGAAGTATCATGTGTCGTTCTGTGACATAATGTGAATCTTTACTGGTTCAATCCACTCACGTCATTTCAGCTGCAGTTCATTTATTTAATGTGTCCAAATGCTGCACTGGAGGTAACCATAGTTACACACACTTAATGTACAAATAATATAATACACTGAAGTCACTTTAGCTCCTGTTCAAAACCACAGTCACACACACTGTTAGCAGTGTAACACTGCACACAAAACTGTTGTGTCGACAGTACATTTTTATAGTATCATTTATCTTGATTTTGATTTGGAACTGTTGTTTTTCCAAATTAAAACAACTTTATATTTATTTATTTATTTCAGAGACAATGCACATTAATAAACATCTGCATGTAAATATGCCAGAATTAGCTCGAGGGCTGTTTTTCATCCGTTGTCCTGGGACAGGTGTAAAATGTCGACCTGTAGGAAATAAAATACAACAGAATAAAAACAAGGTTATTATTTACACTCTAAAATCATTCTTACATACAGTCGCATACAACTCCATTCTTATAGTCATAAAACCACATTCAGCCACAAACACAACATACCATTGTCTACAGACACACACAGACACACACAGACACACACACACACACACACCCCGACACACACACAGACACACACACAGACACACCCCGACACACACAGACACACACAGACACACACACAGACACACACACAGACAGACACAGACACACACACACACACACACACAGACACACCCCGACACACACACAGACACACCCCGACACACACACACACAGACACACACACAGACACACACACACACACACACACACAGACACACACACAGACACACACAGACACACACAGACACACACAGACACACACAGACACACACAGACACACACAGACACACACAGACACACACACAGACACACACACACACACACACACAGACACACACACAGACACACACAGACACACACACACACACACACAGACACACACAGACACACACACACACACACACACACAGACACACACAGACACACACACACAGACACACACACAGACACACACACACACACACAGACACACACACAGACACACACAGACACACACACAGACACACCCCGACACACACACACACAGACACACACACACACACAGACACACACACCCCCACACACACAGACACACACACACACACACACAGACACACACACAGACACAGACACACACACACACACACACACACACACACACACACACACAGTGTTCCAGTCAGGAGCAGCTTTCACAGAGAAGGTGCTTTGGCCAAACAGACGTCTCCTGAGTGGGATGATGCAGTCCCCTCTCGATGCCCCTCTGGTTCTTTTGTGGTCAGATCCTGATGTGAATAAACTGAGTGGAGGAGATGACATGATTTTAAATATGAGACAGAGATGAGCAGATTTGACCTCCAGTTCAGTAGATTGTGTTTTTGGAGGGTTGGACAGCGGTGATAAGACTGTGGTTTCCGATCGAGAGTTTTGACGGTCCGTTTATAAAGAGAGTGGATGAGTTTTAGAGCTGTAGAAGTTGAGTGAGACCAGACAGTGAGACAGTAAGTGATATGGAAAAGTGTCATGGAGTGTATGAACATTTGGGCTGACTGTGGACATTTGAGGTCCAATGTGTCCAAAATTGCTGAGATTAAATTTGATGCGATTACTGATGATTTTTATGTGGGATTTGAAAGTGAGTTTTGAATCGAGGGTGACACCGAGGTATTTGTATTCTGGAACCACCTGGAGCTGTTCACCACACACACGGACGTCAGGATTTATGGAGGAGCTGTTATGAGATTTGGTGAAGAACATTGCGACTGTTTGGGATGTTTAGCTGTAACCAATTTGTGACATGAACTAGGGCCTGTGTGAGTTTGGCAGATACGGTGGAGATGTTTGTTCCATGGACATAAAGAACTGTGTGATCAGCAAACATCTGCACAGAGACATTAGAGCAGACAGATGGGAGATCATTGATGTATAGTGAGAATAATAATGGACCTAAAATTGACCCTTGTGGGACCCCAGTGGAGAGACTAAGGGGGGAGGAAAGATGTGACTGAATTCTAACTTAAATAAGCCTCAATCCATTTTACAGTGTTGGCAGAGAAGTTGAATGTTGTGATTAACCGTGTCAAATGCCTTTCTCAGATCAAGGAAAACGGCGCCAACGACCCCACGCTTGTCCACTGATTGACGAATATTTTCTGTAAAGAAGCAAGTGGCCGTTTCCGTTGAATAGTTGGTTCGAAATCCAAACTGCATTGGGCGTAGTGTGAATGGGGTGGTGCATTGGGCGTAGTGTGAATGGGGTGGTGCATTGGGCGTAGTGTGAATGGGGTGGTGTTAAGGCGGTTTATAATCTGTTCAGCAACTAGTTTCTCAGCAACAGGATATCAGGATGAAAAATAGACTTTGGCCAATTCTGGCATATTTACAGAAATGTTGATTAATATGCACTGTCCCTGAAATAAAAATAAATAATAAAATAAATAAATATATATAAAAATAATAATAATAATTTGAAAAAAATTTAAAAAAAACAAAAAAAACAAAGCCCTGATCTGACTTTGAAGAACAGACAGATCATGAATGTCCCAGTCCGTCTTAAATGTCCAGTGTCTCTGTCAAAGTGTGAAATGCATCTGAACGAGTCTGGGGCCCTCTGCTGGACATGTGTTTCAACATGTGGTCCTCTGCTTTAAATCAGAGCTATTCTGACACAGGTCTGCTTTAAATAGTTCAAAATCAGGCCAAATGTAGGAAAAAAGTCGAGCACAAACTCATTTTTTTTCTAATCAAACTTTAATTACAAGAAAACTACAGATTTACAGAGAATTCTCTAAATATTTACAGGTTAAATCCACATTTCAGTGGATCTGAAAACAGTGACTCGACCAAAAGCATCGACGTAAAGGCACAAACGGCGAGATTAAAGATTTATGTCAAACGTAAGGTCAGTGTTTAGTGCTGCCTCTGCTGGACAGGTGTGGAACTGTCTCAAAGCTGCACAGATCAAACATCACCACAGCGCTGAAGGATTCAACATTTATCAGTTTAAACGGACGAAAAATATGGAAATGACTCAGATTTAAACTCTTGTCCAAACATTTCATTATGTCATTAGTGTTTGTTTGATATTTATTTTATTCTGGATGAAAGAATTATTTAAAAATTCTATTTTAATCATTTCAGTTTGCTTCAAATGTAGTAATTTCATCTTTAGAGTAAAGTCCATCACTGGTCAAAAATTATTATTATTATTATTATTATTATTATTATTATTATTATTATTATTATTATTATTATTATTATTATTATTATCATGGCCCCTGGTCCAGTCCCAGTCCAGTCCTGGTCCAGTCCTGGTTCAGGGCCCTGGATACTCAAAGACGGCGGCGGCTCCCATCCCGGTCCCGATGCACATGGACACGACCCCAAACGCCCTGAGCACAAACACATTTTAAAATCATGTGTGTCATTGTGAGCAGAGTCGCCTCTTCTTTTACGGAGGCTAAAAGTCGTCAGGTTGTTTTTTTGTGGGGTTTTTTTGTGGTTACCTCCTTTTGCGTCGGCGCAGCTCGTGCAGCAGAGTGACGACCTGCCGCGCTCCGGTGCAGCCCAGAGGGTGGCCCAGAGCTATAGCGCCCCCGTTTGGATTCACTTTGTGCTGCGGGATGCCCAGTTTCTCCACACAGAACACCGCCTGGAACCAGAGGGTCACAGGGTTAAACAAACCGGGACGGACCGGGACCAAAGTAGGATTATAAACCAAGACAAAACTAGAACCAGACCAGGACTAAAATCAAGACTCGATCCAGAGCCAAGACTAAAGTCGTGAGGTGAAGTTTGAATCCAGCTCTGCTCAAAATTAAACTGACCTGACTCGCAAACGCCTCGTTTATCTCAAAAACATCGATGTCGTCAACCGTCAAACCTGAAAATACAATCAAGAGTAAGAGGAGCAGAGCCAGAGGAGGAGGAGCAGAGCCAGAGGAGGAGGAGCAGAGCCAGAGGAGGAGGAGACAGGAGCTGAGAGGAGGAGGAGCAGACTCGTACCTGCCCTCTCCAGAGCCAGGGGGATGGCCTGGGCAGGTCCGATGCCCATGAGGTGAGGGGGGACGCCCACCACGGCGCTGGAGCGGAGCACCCCGAGCACCGGGAGACCCAGAGCCACGACCGAAGAGCGACGCCCGAGGAGCAGAGCGGCCGCCCCGTCACTCACCTGAGAACTGTTACCTGTGACACACAGACGCACACTTAGACACACAGACGCACACTTAGACACAGACGCACACTTAGACACACAGACGCACACTAAGACACAGACGCACACTAAGACACAACAGACGCACACTTAGACACAACAGACGCACACTTAGACACAACAGACGCACACTTAGACACAGACGCACACTTAGACACACAGACGCACACTAAGACACAGACGCACACTAAGACACAACAGACGCACACTAAGACACAGACGCACACTAAGACACAACAGACGCACACTTAGACACAGACGCACACTAAGACACAGACGCACACTAAGACACAACAGACGCACACTAAGACACAACAGACGCACACTTAGACACAGACGCACACTTAGACACAGACGCACACTAAGACACAGACGCACACTAAGACACAACAGACGCACACTTAGACACAGACGCACACTAAGACACAGACGCACACTAAGACACAACAGACGCACACTTAGACACAGACGCACACTAAGACACAGACGCACACTAAGACACAACAGACGCACACTTAGACACACAGACGCACACTTAGACACACAGACGCACACTTAGACACACAGACGCACACTTAGACACACAAACACACACTAAACACTGGACTGAGACGTCACTTCAGCTCCAGATGAAGCTCATGAGGCCAGAGCAGCTGTAGAGACGAGTATCATAGCAACCAAAGAGCCAATCAGGAGAGAGGATGTCGCTAACGCTAACAGGAGCGACCTCGGGGACAGAAGGACCTGATTTGTCTGTTATTAATGTTCATATCTTGATTTACAGACACAATAGTGAAATAAAAACCCCAGGATCATGTAGAGGGTTAATACGAACATTTAAGACCAGAATGAGTCTGAAGAGACAGAGACAGACACAGGGGGCGCTGTTTAACACAGGAAGTGAACTGGAGCCAGAGTCGATGGAGCTCATGGTCACTTCCTGTTTGGAGCCCGGTTGCGGCGGTGGCGGCGGCAGGTTCGCTCTGTCCATTTATATAAACAGACTATGACATGCACAGGGTCAGAAGTCTCAGGTGGGACATGCTGTGTCTCTGTCCCGGTCCAGTCCCCGCCCAGTCCCGGTTCTGACCCGCGGTGGTGGACCCCTCAGGGCTGAAGGCCGGTCTCAGTCTGGACAGTCCCTCCATGGTGGTGCTGGGCCGGATCCCCTCGTCCTCAGAGACCAAGACCCGAGTCTCAGATCCAGACCCGTCCAAGACCTGGGTCTGAACCGGGACGATCTCCTCCTTAAACAGCCCCCGGCTCTGGGCCCGGGCCGCTCTGGAACACAAGACCCGCTTTAGTCCCAGTTTAGTCCCAGTTTAGTCCCGCTTGAGTCCAGGTCTAGTCTCGCTTTAGTCCTGGTCTAGTCCTGGTCTAGTCCTGGTCTAGTCCAGGTCTAGTCCAGGTCTAGTCCAGGTCTAGGTCCTTTTTTATCCCTGATTTAATTTTGTTTGTAGATTAGGGTTTGTTCTTCTCTAGTCCTGATCTAATCCGGGTTTAGTTCCAATTTAGATGTGATAATTGTGTCAAAGCTCCTGGTCCAGTCCTGGTTTAGTCCTGCTTTAGTCCTGGTCCAGTCCCGATCCGGTCCAGGTCTTTGTTCTTGCCTCTGGTGGGAGCGGAGGGCGAACTCGTCCTGTTTTTCTCGTGAGATTCCAAACTCCTGAGCCACATTTTCAGACGTGATTCTGCACAGAGACAGAGTCAGACTGACCCCTGGAGGCCGGGGGGGGAGTAGCAGCGGTGGTGATTGTTGTAGTAGTAGTAGTAGTAGTAGTAGTAGTAGTAGTAGTAGTAGTAGTACTGTAGTACTGACCCCATGGGGATGAGACAGTCTCGGGCTTGGTCCACGTCTGACACTCTGGAGCTCAGGTCTCCGGGGTTGGACATGGACCTGAGGGACATGCTCTCTACTCTGACCAACACAACACAAACTCAAATTAAAGCATAAATCAGCCCTAATGAGCTTGAGTCTCTATGGTTCTCATCTCTGTGGATCATTCTGTTTAATTTACACTTTTTAAATCACAATATTCATCTAAAAACACTTCATAAAAAACACAAACACAACTGCAGTGTCCAGTGGAGCTGGACAACAACAAACTGAAGCGTCCGGCTCAGTGTAAACTCACCCACAGGCCAGACCCAGGTCCACGGTCCCACTCCGGACGGCCCCTGCAGCACAAACACATCGGCTTGAGTCGTGTGTGTGTGTGTTTGTTTGTGTGTTTGTGTGTTTGTGTGTTTGTTTGTGTGTTTGTTTGTGTGTTTCCGTGGCGACGGCCTGGTACCTGCGATGTTGAGCAGAGCCTGAAGACCAGACGAGCACTGACGGTTCACCGTGTAAACAGGAACATGCTCCGGAAAACCACTGGAAGAGAGAGAGTGAGAGGAGGAGGAGAGGAGGGAGAGGAGGAGGAGAGGAGGGAGAGAGGGAGAGGAGGAGGAGAGAAGCAAGAGGAGGAGAGGAGAGGAGGAGAGAAACAAGAGGAGGAGGAGGAGGAGAGGGAGAGGAGGAGAGAAACAGGAGGGAGAGGAGGAGAGGAGAGAAACAAAAGGAGGAGAGAAACAAGAGGAGGAGAGGAGAGAATGTGAGAGAGGAGAGGAGGGAGAGGAGAGAGAGGGAGGAGAGGAAAGCACTGACAGAAAGAAGCAAGAGAGGAGGAGGAGGAGAGAAATGCACAGGTCACAGACACAGTGGGTCAGTCTGACCTGAGGAAGTGGGCGACTCGGGCCATGAGAGCTCCAGCTCCAGGCTGCAGCACGTTCCCTGAAACATCACAACAAACACAACGTGTCTGGACCTGGTTTAGTCCTGGGTCAGTCCTGGGTCAGTCCTGGTTTAGTCCTGGTTTAGTCCTGGGTCAGTCCTGGTTTAGTCCTGGGTCAGTCCTGGTTTAGTCCCGGTTCAGTCCTGGTCCAGTTCGTACCCACACACACGTCCCCCAGTCGGTCTGGACTCAGGTGGACGTCTGAGAGGACGGCCTTCATCACGGCGCTGAGGAGCTCGTCTGGAGTCGTGTCCTGGAAGGAACAAAAAACAAAATCAAACTGAAAAACTTAAAACAGGAGAAGGAGAAGTGTCCTGCCAAAGGGCACAACAGCAGAACTGAACCAGCAACCACCAGATAACACCCGAAAACAAGTGAGGAACTGGGACTACACCAGGTCTAAACCAGGTCTAAACCGGGACTGAACCGGGACTAAACCAGGACCAGGACTAAACCAGGTCTAAACCAGGACTAAACCGGGACTGAACCGGGACTAAACCAGGACTAAACCAGGACCAGGACTAAACCAGGTCTAAACCAGGTCTAAACCGGGTCTAAACCGGGTCTAAACCAGGACTAAACCAGGACTAAACCAGGACTGAACCAGGTCTAAACCAGGACTAAACCGGGACTAAACCGGGTCTAAACCAGGACTAAACCAGGTCTAAACCAGGACTAAACCGGGTCTAAACCGGGTCTAAACCGGGTCTAAACTGGGTCTAAACCGGGACTAAACCAGAACTAAACCAGGTCTAAACCAGGTCTAAACCAGGACTAATCCAGGCCTGGTCCGGACCTTGAAGGACCCTCTCTTTGCTTTCCCGATCGCGGTCCTCAGTCCGTGGACGATGACCACATCATCGGGACTGTCGGAGGTGGCGGCGCCGCACACAGAGCTCCTGAGGCCGGGGAAGTCTGCGGAGAGCCCCGGGGACTGGCCTGGAGGACGGAGGTGTCCCGAGAGGACCTGGAGACGCTGCATGTTCCACGGAGAGGCGGCGGACACCGGAGAGACCACGGAGAGACCACAGAGAGGCGGAAGTGGACAGACCGCTTTGTTTACACAAGAGGACGGAGCGCGCGGAGGGACAAACTACAAACGCGAAACTCCGCAAATATCACAACGTGACTAAACCAGGACTAAACCAGGACTAAACCAGGACTAAACCAGGACTGAACCAGGACTAAACCAGGACTGAACCAGGACTAAACCAGGACTGAACCAGGACTGAACCAGGACTAAAACAGGACTGAACCAGGACTGAACCAGGACTGAACCAGGAATAAACAAGAACTAAACCAGGGCTAAACCTGGGACTAAACCAGGACTGAACCAGGACTAAACCAGGACTGAACCAGGACTAAACCAGGTCTAAATGAGGACTAAACCAGGACTAAACCAGGTCTAAATGAGGACTAAACCAGGACTAAACAAAAACTAAACCAGGACTAAACCAGGACTAAAGCAGGGCTAAACCTGGACCAAAAAAAAACAAAAAATGTGATGTTTTTTCATTTCTGAGCTCAGAATTTTAAATAACTTTAAATAATATGAAATATGTTTTTTATTAAACAGTTTAAGGCCACGTTCTCACATTCAGACTCACACAGACACGATGAAAAAGACTAAATCTAAACCAGGGCCGAGTCAAGTCTGAGCCCAGGACCGAGGCCAGGACCGAGGCCAGGACCGAGGCCAGGACCGAGGCCAGGACCGAGGCCAGGTCTAAACCAGGACCAAGTCCAGGACCGAGTCCAGGACCGAGGCCAGGTCCAAGTTTCAGGGTTTTACAGGGTGAAAATGAATCTCATGTCCATGTGCCGCCTTCTTCGCAAACTCAGAGTTTTACAAAAACATTTCCATGGAAGTGTAAAATATATTTCAGCAATTCATGGTGTCACATTTATATTACAAAATGTTATTCTCAGTCTGTTCATGTGTTCTTCAGGATCCTTGAGGAACCAGCTCCAAACACGACCGCAGTTTTACAAGTTTAGTCTGAAACGGAAACATGTCTCTAAACTTGAGAGTTCACAAAAATATAAGCCCAAAGAGTAAACTCCTCCTCCTCGGGCCCCTCCTCCTCCTCGGGCCCCTCCTCCTCCTCGGGCCCCTCCTCCTCCTCGGGCCCCTCCTCCTCCTCCTCCGAGATGCAGAGGATGGTCAGGTGTAGAAGATGAGCTCTGGGGTGGTCAGGCGTAGAAGATGAGCTCTGGGATCTGTCCTCCCTGCACTCCAGTTCCATTGGTGGAGTCAGAGGAGCATTGGAATTGAAAGGTGACTCTCCCGCTCTGCACCTCGGTCATACCTTCCTGTCCAAAGTAGCTGAGTTCGTTTCCGTCCAGGATCACGCTGGCTGTGTAGAAGGTGTCGGGTTCTATCTGGACCGGGTGCTCAAAGAACACGGGGAAGGTGCTGGAGGAGCCGTCAGAAAAGTACTTAATGAGGCGATGGGCCATGGCGACGCCCTGCCTTTTCAGCTCGATTCGAGCGCTGTACTCGGCGGAGCCGCAGCTCGAGCCGTACAAACCGAAGCCCGCGATGAACACGCGCTTATCCACCGCAAACTGTATGCTGTCACAGCGCCCCCTGTATCTCCACTGGTTACTGCGGTAGGCGCAGGACTGGAAGCGGTGGCAGCGCTGCGGCGCCAGACCTTTGCGCGGTTTGGTGCAGAACAGCAGCTCGGGTTTGTTAGCTGCCGTGTACCAGAGGAAAATGTCGTTTGTCTCGGTTAGCGTGAGGACGCCGGACTGCGCCGCTCCGTTGGCAAAGTCCTCCAGGCCCATGGTGGGAACGCGGATCAGGTAGATGGCTTTGCCGAGGACCTGCCTCTTGTTCTCGATGGTGGGCTCCAAATCCTGGCGCCCGCACTCTGCTTCTGCCCAGCTCAGTGCCGCCTCAAACACCACCATCTCTTTGGCGTTGAGTGTCTCCCTCTGCAGGATGCTCTCGAGCGTAGCGGCGTCTATGTCGCAGAAGCCTTCAGAGCGCAGAGCCAGTTCAGCCTGAGCGTCTATGACCTCCCAGCAGCGCTCCGTCAGCTCCGGCTCCTCAAACAGACAGCTCTGCGACAGCAACACACACGCGTTCTTCGCACTCAGGCTCGTCTCCAGGAAGGTCACGCAGGCGCGCGCCAGGTGAGGCACTATGTACTTCTTTGCCGCATAAAGAGTGGCCAAAACTGTGTCGGCACAAAGGTCGATCTCATCACAGTAAATGTACCTGAGCACGGGAGAGAGGACAGAGAGATGGACAGTCAAAAACACATGGAGATATATATTTGAGTCATTTTCTCCTCCTAAACTCATGGCTGCTCCTAAAGTCGACCTACTTTAACATGGCAAGGAAAGATGGTGGTTCCACATCGGGGATTCGGATCTCGTCCTGGTCTTCTGCCAGTTCTCCATAAAACATGGCGTGGAAAACAGAGCTGCCCACTGCCAGAACATACTGAAAGAAACACACACACATCAGTCCAGGTCTAGTCCAGGTCTAGTCCAGGTCTAGTCCAGGTCTAGTCCAGGTCTAGTCCAGGTCTAGTACCTTGTGTCCTGGGACTCTCTGTGTTCCTCCTGGAGGTCCCACCACAAAATGCACATCGGCCATCATCTCATTGTTGAACATGACCGAGTTCCTGTGAAAACAAACAGTTACAGTTCAATGTCACACTTTTATTTAATCCCTCCTGACCACCAGAGGGCGCTGCTGAAATGTGCTGAATGTGTCCTTCACACATGCGCAGGGAACATTCAGCACTTCCAGCACTGCCCTCTGGTGGTCAGGAGGGATTCATAAAGCCGTACACAATTTTCAGTTTTACTTCTACTGAGATAATTTCATCCAGGTTCAAGGAATGAAACAAAGAAAATCACAGCACCAGTGAAGGGCCCGAACAAACCAATCTCTCCATTGCATTGAATCAAATTTCACTTTCTTTTGAAAGAGCGTGGCCTCTCTCTCTGTAACTGCTGCCGTCAGACTTGTCATTCTGGGCACCTTCAGGCATCTTCTTTCCCTGAGGTCACTCCCGCTAATGTTAACAACAGGTTTGATTGACAGCGCTGCTCAGCATTCACCCCCTGCCAAACGCGAAGAACTCTAGAATTCGCTAGAACTCAGCTCCAAATTAGCCAGTATAACTGCTGGTCTTGACGTGGGTGACGCTGTGGGTGACGCTGTGGGTGACGCTGTGGGTGACGCTGTGGGTGACGCTGTGGGTGACGCTGTGGGTGACGCTGTGGGTGACGCTGTGGGTGACGCTGTGGGTGACGCTGTGGGTGACGCTGTGGGTGACGCTGTGGGTGACGTCACACTCCCTCAGTCCACTGCTTTATACAGACTATGATTCTACCACGGCACAAAAGTGAAATGCGGAAGGTACCAGAGATTATATGTAACTACTATTTTTGTGCGTGCTTTGCTGCACATGCTGTGCTTGTGCCGTTTTGCAGGTTCCGTTTTGCGGGTGCCGTTTTGCGGGTGCCGTTTTGCGGGTGCCGTTTTGCGGGTGGCGTGTTACCTCTCTCTTATCGTGGGGAAGAGACCCTGCCAGTTGGAGCCTCCTCCCGCGCTGCCCCCTGTGCTGCCCGCGCTGGTGCTGCTGACGCTGGGGCTCAGGCTGTGGGTGTAGGTCTGGAGGGTGGAGCTGCTCTCAGAGGGCACCAGCTTCTTGGAGCCTGGGTACAGCTCTCCGGCCATCCTCCGCCCGGTGCCCTGATGCTGGGGCCCTCAGAGCAGGGGCCCGGAGCACATGGCTCCACAGATCCAAGACTCACTGTGCTGAGGAAGAGAGACGTGAGACAGGAGCTACTGAAGAGAGAGACGTGAGACAGGAGCTACTGAAGAGAGAGACGTGAGACAGGAGCTACTGAAGAGAGAGACGTGAGACAGGAGCTACTGAAGAGAGAGACGTGAGACAGGAGCTACTGAAGAGAGAGACGTGAGACAGGAGCTACTGAAGAGAGAGACGTGAGACAGGAGCTACTGAAGAGAGAGACGTGAGACAGGAGCTACTGAAGAGAGAGACGTGAGACAGGAGCTACTGAAGAGAGAGACGTGAGACAGGAGCTACTGAAGAGAGAGACGTGAGACAGGAGCTACTGAAGAGAGAGACGTGAGACAGGAGCTACTGAAGAGAGAGACGTGAGACAGGAGCTACTGAAGAGAGAGACGTGAGACAGGAGCTACTGAAGAGAGACGTGAGACAGGAGCTACTGAAGAGAGAGACGTGAGACAGGAGCTACTGAAGAGAGAGACGTGAGACAGGAGCTACTGAAGAGAGAGACGTGAGACAGGAGCTACTGAAGAGAGAGACGTGAGACAGGAGCTACTGAAGAGAGAGACGTGAGACAGGAGCTACTGAAGAGAGAGACGTGAGACAGGAGCTACTGAAGAGAGAGACGTGAGACAGGAGCTACTGAAGAGAGAGACGTGAGACAGGAGCTACTGAAGAGAGAGACGTGAGACAGGAGCTACTGAAGAGAGAGACGTGAGACAGGAGCTACTGAAGAGAGAGACGTGAGACAGGAGCTACTGAAGAGAGAGACGTGAGACAGGAGCTACTGAAGAGAGAGACGTGAGACAGGAGCTACTGAAGAGAGACGTGAGACAGGAGCTACTGAAGAGAGAGACGTGAGACAGGAGCTACTGAAGAGAGACGTGAGACAGGAGCTACTGAAGAGAGAGACGTGAGACAGGAGCTACTGAAGAGAGAGACGTGAGACAGGAGCTACTGAAGAGAGAGACGTGAGACAGGAGCTACTGAAGAGAGACGTGAGACAGGAGCTACTGAAGAGAGACGTGAGACAGGAGCTACTGAAGAGAGACGTGAGACAGGAGCTACTGAAGAGAGAGACGTGAGACAGGAGCTACTGAAGAGAGAGACGTGAGACAGGAGCTACTGAAGAGAGAGACGTGAGACAGGAGCTACTGAAGAGAGACGTGAGACAGGAGCTACTGAAGAGAGACGTGAGACAGGAGCTACTGAAGAGAGAGACGTGAGACAGGAGCTACTGAAGAGAGAGACGTGAGACAGGAGCTACTGAAGAGAGAGACGTGAGACAGGAGCTACTGAAGAGAGAGACGTGAGACAGGAGCTACTGAAGAGAGACGTGAGACAGGAGCTACTGAAGAGAGACGTGAGACAGGAGCTACTGAAGAGAGAGACGTGAGACAGGAGCTACTGAAGAGAGACCTGGGCTTTGCACAAGAAACCCACAGGAGACTAGGGCTGTCAAAAGTATCAAAAATCTGATATTGATCGAAACTACATACTATTTGAGCAGGTATTGATACTAAAAAGTCACATTCCTAGAAAAGAAATGAACCTTTCCTGAATATCTTTAGAATAATCTTGAGCTGTATCAGAACAAGTATAAGACACATAGACTAGTTTACACCCATGGACCACTGAGGTAGTACACACATATAAGGACACATGGGAATAGAAAAGAAAGTACTACTTTATCAACATTGTATTTGTGGAATCGATACTGAGCTATTCCTCAATATCAACACAAAAAAGTCAAGGAGTTTGGCTTTGTTTACATGCACAACAAATCTGAGGATGTGATCTCTGGAGTTGTCATGTAAACAGTTCCACCTGATGTGAGGAATCAGATTTAATAATTAGGTCTGTTTGTAAATGTACCCAGTGTTCAGTTTATGAAGTAATTCCATTCCCTCCCCACAGAACCCTGCAGAGAAGGGCTATTTCAAATCTAACAATTGTAGTTGGCTGTACAAAATAAAAATAATAAACAATCCCTCTTGGGTCAGCTGTGGCTTGAGTTTATGGGCCTGTGAAATAAGGTTTTATGTTTGGATTATGTCATTTGCTGCTCTGTACCATAATAAAGCCTCAAGTACAAACACAGATCAAGTCCCTGCTTTAAAACAGTGTTATTAGGTCTGGTCAAAACATGGTCCAGTCCAGGTTTAGGTATAACTAACCAAATAATAAACTAACCAATTAAATAACTAATAACCAATAACCGACCAGCTAAACAAACTAGCTCACTTTCATACATACACGTACACACACCTCAATATTAGAGGTGTTATTGTTGTCAAAGCTAATGCTAATAATCGGATAATCATGTAGCAACTTTATCTTCAAATCAAAACGTGACATTTTTTCCGCTAAAATGAACAATATCTGTGATTATAAAAGTGCGACATGAGGCACAAAGACTGACAGAACTAAACTTACACAAAACAAACAAAACATCTGACGCGTAAAGTTTAACCATCGCTCGCTGTTCACGTTAGCATGCTAATGCTAACGCTAATGCTAACAGTTAGCTCGTGTAAACTCTCTTCTTTTTGCTTCAGACTCGGGTCAAACTCTCGGTTCTCGGACTCACCGCACAGAGGCTCGTTTCAGAACAGAAGCCCCGGCGCTGGGCTCATGTTTTCTCCCGTAAAAAGAGTGTGTTTTTGGGCTCCGCGGGGCTAGCGGCTCCTCTCCGGGGCTCACTCCGGGGCTCGGGGCGAGACTGTCCCGTGAACACGCCTCCTGCGCGGCGTGAGGGAGGCGCCGTGTCCCGGGACAGAATGTCCACAAACATTTAGAATATTAAACATGAAATATGAACCTACAAACAAGGTCATATAGAATCTGAATATTACATTTATTTAGTGTAATAAACATGAAATATAAACCTATAAATAAAGTTATATAGAATCCAGATCTAAACATTTGTCAACAATAAACAATAAACCGTTTATTTACAGAAAAGTGCATTTGTACAAATGTAGTTTTTCTTCTGTATCTAAAACTAAAGCACTGAACTGAAAATAACACATTTCTTAAACTAAAACACTGAAAATAACACATATTACAGCTGTCTGTCAAAAATCCTCTAAAGTGTAAATACATGAGCTCAAAATGACAAAATGTTTGGCACCAAACAGGAAGAGCAGTGAAATCAAGCCCATACCTCAATAAACAATAAATACATAAATAATAGAATCAATATTAGAATATTAGAATATTCAGTAAAAAAAATCACCCAGAACATTATGACCAGCGCAGAAGGTTAGAGTTTTGAATCTGACTCCACTTTTCATTGTTGTTGTGTCTTTGTGAAAGTGAGTGCTGGTGGTGAGATGCTGTTGGCGCAGATTGGAGGCCATGTTTCTTTCCGTCTGCCCCAGGGCAGCTGTGACGCTTTGAGCTTTTAAAGTGCAAAAAGTCTGAGCTGTTCTACATAAACTCAGGTCGTTTAGAGGTTGTACCGTTTTGGTCCAAGTCTGAATCTTTCAAAGTAAAACAAATATTCCACATAAATCAAACAACTGCACAGGAAGTGACATCATACTGTGGCGTACACGCAATGTTTTTATACAGTTTAAATAAATAAAGTGCTTTTCACACTCCCCCACGCTCAACAGCATCTGAAGAAGACACCACACCCCCTTTACCCTGACCCCATGACCCTTACGACCTTCATGACCCCCTTAACCCTGACCCAAGACCCCACTGTTATGACCTTTACATGACCTTTAGTGCAATCCATATGATCGTTTTTGGCAAAAATCTAAGCAGAACCTGTGCCACAGTTTGAAACAGAGATTGAAGAGTGAGTTAGACCAATCACACTGTTCCTCATACTCCCAGACCCCGCCCCTTTTCTCCCCTCACTCCGCCCTTTAGTCCTCCAGACCCCGCCCCTTTTTGTGCTAATTATGTATAACTGGCCACGTTTACGTTCATTTGGAAATGGGCTCTGGGTTTATTGTGGCAGTATTTTCTTGTTTCCTCATCCCAACCTGGAGTGTTTTATTTCATCCACACGTTTAGAGTTCTCCTCTTCAACTGAAAAAACACTCTGTTCCACCTTGTGATGTCATCATGTGGTGATACAGGAAGTGCTCCCCTGTGTGTTTTATGATATCTTTGGATAATCTCAGACCTGGAATGTCCAATCTCGACTGAACTAAGCCTAATCTCGACTAACCCTAACCCTAAAGGTAAAAGGAGCTGTTCACTTGAAAACTCCCACTTGATGACATCACAAGGTGGAACGTCGCATTTTGAGCTTTGGAGATGTTGCAGAATAATAATAAAGTTTTACTCAAACTGTTTTTGAGGAGGTTGGACATGGCTTAAAGCTCACGTGAGTTCATTTCAGTGATATTTTTCTGTATTTTTAAATTTGTTATCGTGACAGGAGCAATAGAGTTCATCAGTCCCGCCCACTTCAAAGTCCGCTCTGGTTCCGGAAGTAAATTTTCCATTCATTTTTTCCATAGACTAAGAGGCTAACCTGCCATGTGCTAATATCCACAACAAAGTGTTTAAAGTCCAAAAAGCACATTTAAAACGCAAGATTTTGTTTGTCCTCGTTGGCCTTTTGTTCAGTATCATGTGGAATATATTTGATAAATTCCAGTGGTTTATGACACATTTTTCAGGCCAGTTAACCAAAGCCCATTTATTATTTATGACAAATGTTGGACGTTGTACTCGGGGGGGGGGGGGGCTATGTTGGGTCGTGATTACTACTGTAAATTTGGGAACCTGAATATGAGACGCAGGTTTTCATATTGTAACGTGAGATATTTACGAAGAAAGACGCTACACGGACGCACTTTTTTTAAAACTGCCTGAAAATTGGCACCGACACGACATCAACACGGGGTGAACACACCTGCAGGTTTAGAAAATAAAGCTGTACCAACACGAGCCTCTGCTTTTATTTCCTTTTGTCGTCTTTTTATATCGACCGAGTTGGATTCATCGATGCCGAGCTCACGTGCAGTGGCTCTATTTCCTTCTTTATCTTAAAAAATGCATCATTTCCATTTCTTCGTGTGTTTTTCGCAAAATGACAGTTCAAAATCAAAACTAGTGAATTCTTCAGAGCAGAATAATTCCCCACGTCTGTCTCACTTTTACATTTACAGCTGGAGAGCGCCCCCCGGTGGCCGTTATCCGGTAAAATTCTATAAATAAGCCGCACTGTTGTATTGGCCGCAGGGTTCAGAGCGTGGGGGGGGGGGGGGTCGCGGCTTATAGTCCCAAATTGGTACTTGATTTTTGCCATTTTCCGGGTTCCAGACGCGGTTTTGTGGGTCATTAGTTACTACAAAGCAGATCAGCCCTGTATTTTTTTTTTTTTTTCAGAAAGTCTATGGGAAAAATGTATGGAACTTTACCTCTGGAACCAGGGGGTGGGCAGTCACTCCATACCCCTTCTCCTCTCTCTAGCCCCTCCCCTTCCTCTAGCCCCTCCCCCCCTCACACGTAGACCTTGGCGAGCCCGTCCGCCCCCCCGCTGCTCATGTAGCCCAGCGCACCGTGGAAGCCGACGGCGTGGATGGACTCGTTGAACTTTCGGCGGTGAGCGGTGAACTCCTGAACACAGGTCCGAGAGTCCAGGCTCCAGAGACGCACCGAGCAGTCATGACCTGCAGGGGGCAGAGCACACAGGCATAATGAACCAGGACTAGACCAGGACTAGACCAGGACTAGACCAGGACTAGACCAGGACTAGACCAGGACTAAACCAGGACTAGACCAGGACTAGACCAGGACTAGACCAGGACTAGACCGGGACTAGACCGGGACTAGACCGGGACTAGACCGGGACTAGACCGGGACTAGACCAGGACTAGACCAGGACTAAACCAGGACTAAACCAGGACTAAACCAGGACTAAACCAGGACTAGACCAGGACTAGACCGGGACTAGACCGGGACTAAACCGGGACTAGACCGGGACTAGACCGGGACTAGACCGGGACTAGACCGGGACTAGACCGGGACTAGACCGGGACTAGACCAGGACTAGACCAGGACTAAACCAGGACTAAACCAGGACTAAACCAGGACTAAACCAGGACTGAACCAGGACTAGATCAGGACTAGACCAGGACTAGACCGGGACTGAACCGGGACTAGACCGGGACTAGACCGGGACTAGACCAGGACTAGACCGGGACTGAACCAGGACTAGACCAGGACTAGACCAGGACTAGACCAGGACTGAACCGGGACTAGACCGGGACTAGACCGGGACTAGACCGGGACTAGACCGGGACTAGACCGGGACTAGACCAGGACTAAACCAGGACTAAACCAGGACTAAACCAGGACTAAACCGGGACTAAACCGGGACTAGACCGGGACTAGACCGGGACTAGACCGGGACTAGACCGGGACTAGACCAGGACTAGACCAGGACTAAACCAGGACTAAACCAGGACTAAACCAGGACTAAACCAGGGCTAGACCAGGGCTAAACCAGGACTAGACCAGGACTAGACCAGGACTGAACCAGAACTGAACCAGAACTGAACCAGGACTAAACCAGGACTAGACCAGGACTAGACCAGGACTAGACTAGGACTAAACCATGACTAAACCAGGACTAAACCAGGACTGAACCAGGACTGAACCAGGACTAGACCAGGGCAGAGTACTCACTGCCTGACAGCAGGTAGAGTCCGTTGGGGTCCACAGAGAGACAGGTGACTGAGTCCAGGTGAGCGACCATGGAGTGCACCAGTTTACCTGCACAGACCGGGCACAGCTGTAACGGGACGACCTGGTTTAGGATCAGCAGATACGACTGCGCCGGGACTGGAGTAATAACGGTACTTGTGGTAGAATTAGTAGTTTTAGTATTAGAGAACGTGTCCAATCGCAGCTTTTTATCTGTGTCTCGATACGTAACAATAGTATTAGTAGAAGTAGTAGTACCTGTGTTGTTGTCGTAGAAGCGAATGTGGCGGTCATCTCCTGCGCTGATGGTCAGGGGCAGAGAGGGGTGGCTGAGGACCTGGTTGACCCTGGTCTCTGGTCCGGTCTCCGGTCCGGTCTCCAGGCTCAGGACCCGTTGTTGCGTCTCCAGGTTAAAGAGGCCGATGGATCCGGAGGCGGAGGAGCAGACGAGCAGAGCCGGGTCAGAGGTGAGGAGGTCCAAAGAGGACGGGGTGTCCAGCTCTGAGGGACAAAGTGGAGGTTCACGTGACTTTAGCACATTAACAATCTCTCTGGTTTTAGTTTAATTTAGTTGGCAGGTGATTTGTTGACCTGGTTTATAGTAAATATCTCTAGGCTTGTGGGCGGAGCCTTGTACTGAATCGTACTGCTCACTGTAAGGAGAGTTTGAATAGGACTCAAAAGAGATCACTATATTACTCAGACATCTGAAACCTCTTCAGGCATTTTTTTTTATGAGGGAAAAAGTCACCTGTCCTGTCTCACCTGTCCCGTCTCACCTGTCCCGTCTCACCTGTGTCACCTGTCCCGTCTCACCTGTGTCCCCTGTCCCGTCTCACCTGTGTCCCCTGTCCCGTCTCACCTGTGTCCCCTGTCCCGTCTCACCTGTGTCCCCTGTCCTGATGACGGTGAGCGCAGGCAGAGTTTCGGACGCGTCCCAAACCCTCAGAGTCCCATCGGCTGAACAGGAAATGAGTCGCTGGTGGGCGGAGCTATAGGCCACGCCCCACACCGCGTCAGAGTGACCGGAGAGCGCCCCCCGCAGGATGCCTGGCTCTGAGGGACACAGAGACAAGAGTCAGATGCCCTCCCTGTGTCAAATAAATCAGGACAAAACCAAGTCTAAACCAGGACTAAACACTCCCCGTATGTCAGATGCCCTCCCTGTGTCAGATTGTGTCAGATGCCCTCCCTGTGTGTCAGATTGTGTCAGATGCCCTCCCTGTGTGTCAGATTGTGTCAGATACCCTCCCTGTGTGTCAGATTGTGTCAGATGCCCTCCCTGTGTGTCAGATGCCCTCCCTGTGTGTCAGATTGTGTCAGATGCCCTCCCTGTGTGTCAGATGCCCTCCCTGTGTGTCAGATGCCCTCCCTGTGTGTCAGAGTGTGTCAGATGCCCTCCCTGTGTGTCAGATTGTGTCAGATGCCCTCCCTGTGTGTCAGATGCCCTCCCTGTGTGTCAGATTGTGTCAGATGCCCTCCCTGTGTGTCAGATGCCCTCCCTGTGTGTCAGATTGTGTCAGATGCCCTCCCTGTGTGTCAGAGTGTGTCAGATGCCCTCCCTGTGTGTCAGATGCCCTCCCTGTGTGTCAGAGTGTGTCAGATGCCCTCCCTGTGTGTCAGATTGTGTCAGATGCCCTCCCTGTGTGTCAGAGTGTGTCAGATGCCCTCCCTGTGTGTCAGATTGTGTCAGATGCCCTCCCTGTGTGTCAGATGCCCTCCCTGTGTGTCAGAGTGTGTCAGATGCCCTCCCTGTGTGTCAGATTGTGTCAGATGCCCTCCCTGTGTGTCAGAGTGTGTCAGATGCCCTCCCTGTGTGTCAGATGCCCTCCCTGTGTGTCAGAGTGTGTCAGATGCCCTCCCTGTGTGTCAGATTGTGTCAGATGCCCTCCCTGTGTGTCAGAGTGTGTCAGATGCCCTCCCTGTGTGTCAGATTGTGTCAGATGCCCTCCCTGTGTGTCAGATGCCCTCCCTGTGTGTCAGAGTGTGTCAGATGCCCTCCCTGTGTGTCAGAGTGTGTCAGATGCCCTCCCGTGTACCATAGGGGTCATAGGGGTCGGTGGTTGCGCCGGGCGTGTTCCAGCTGTAGATGGCGCCGTCGGCTCCTCCACTGAAGCACTGCTCCCCAGAAGAACTCATGACCACAGCCAAGACTGGAGCACTGAGGACGAGAACAAAGACTGAACCAGGACTAGACCAGGACTAGACCAGGACTGAACCAGGACTGAACCAGTACTAAACCAGGTCTAAACCAGGTCTAAACCAGGACTGAACCAGGACTAAACCAGGACTGAACCAGGACTGAACCAGGACTGAACCAGGACTGAACCAGGACTGAACCAGGACTGAACCAGGACTAAACCAGGACTAAACCAGGACTAGACCAGGACTGAACCAGGACTGAACCAGTACTAAACCAGGTCTAAACCAGGTCTAAACCAGGACTGAACCAGGACTGAACCAGGACTGAACCAGGACTGAACCAGGACTGAACCAGGACTAAACCAGGACTAAACCAGGACTAAACCAGGACTAAACCAGGACTAAACCAGGACTAAACCAGGACTAAACCAGGGCTAAACCAGGACTGAACCAGGACTAAACCAGGACTAAACCAGGACTGAACCAGGACTGAACCAGGACTAAACCAGGACTAAACCAGGGCTAAACCAGGACTGAACCAGGACTAAACCAGGACTAAACCAGGACTGAACCAGGACTGAACCAGGACTAAACCAGGACTGACCTGTGAGCTCTGAAGGTGTAGATTGGCTCCACGTCTAAAGCTGCACACCTGCACAGACAAGACGTATGAAAAGTGTGTCCTCTGCACCCAGTGTCTGTGGGTTAAACCTGCATTTGACCCGTCCTTCAGTGTCTCTGGGTTAAACCTGTACTGGGGCGGCACAATTAGCCAAAGTAAAAATCAGTTTGACACAATTAGCAAAATCTCAAAGGCTAAACCAGGACTAAAGCAGGACTAAACCAGGACTAAACCAGGACTAAACCAGGACTAAACCAGGACTAAACCAGGACTAAAGCAGGACTAAAGCAGGACTGAACCGGGACTAAAGCAGGACTAAACCAGGTCTAGACCCATACTTCTTGCTGGTGCTGGTCTTGTGCAGGTTCCAGAGCTTCAGAGTGTGGTCTTCAGACGCCGTCAGCAGCAGCGGCTCAATCGGATGAAAGACCAGAGACCGAACTGAGTCCAGATGGCTCCTCAGACTGAACTTCTGAGACCAAGTCCTCCTGACAGAGTCTGTAGAGACCTGAGGAAGACCAGAGACCGAGGTTAGACCAGAGACCAGACCAGAGACCAGACCAGAGACCAGACCAGAGACCAGAGACCAGACCAGAGACCAGACCAGAGACCGGACCAGAGACCGGACCAGAGACCGGACCAGAGACCGGACCAGAGACCGAGGTTAGACCAGAGACCAGAGACCGGACCAGAGACCGGACCAGAGACCGGACCAGAGACCGGACCAGAGACCAGACCAGAGAGCAGACCAGAGACCAGAGACCAGAGACCAGAGACCAGACCAGAGACCAGACCAGAGACCAGAGACCGGACCAGAGACCAGACCAGAGACCAGAGACCGGACCAGAGACCGGACCAGAGACCAGACCAGAGACCGGACCAGAGACCGGACCAGAGACCGGACCAGAGACCAGACCAGAGACCGGACCAGAGACCGGACCAGAGACCGGACCAGAGACCGGACCAGAGACCGGACCAGAGACCGGACCAGAGACCGAGGTTAGACCAGAGACCAGAGACCGGACCAGAGACCAGACCAGAGACCGGACCAGAGACCGGACCAGAGACCGAGGTTAGACCAGAGACCAGAGACCAGAGACCAGAGACCGGACCAGAGACCGGACCAGAGACCGGACCAGAGACCGGACCAGAGACCGGAGACCAGAGACCAGACCAGAGACCAGACCAGAGACCAGAGACCGGACCAGAGACCAGACCAGAGACCAGAGACCGGACCAGAGACCGGACCAGAGACCGGACCAGAGACCGGACCAGAGACCAGACCAGAGACCAGAGACCAGAGACCGGACCAGAGACCGGACCAGAGACCGAGGTTAGACCAGAGACCAGAGACCGGACCAGAGACCAGACCAGAGACCAGACCAGAGACCAGAGACCGGACCAGAGACCGGACCAGAGACCAGACCAGAGACCAGACCAGAGACCAGACCAGAGACCAGACCAGAGACCAGACCAGAGACCGGACCAGAGACCAGAGGTGTAGACCCACAGACTCTATGGACATGTCTAACCCACGTTCCAAACGCCGTCCTGTTTCTGTGGCGTTTTCAGCGGCTCAGAGCGAGAAGAGTCGACTAATCAGAGACTACGGAAGGAGAGGAACGAGAAAGACCTGAGAGCCACAAATGCCACAACAATTATCTGAATTATGTCACCGACCCGGACGAACTGCCGCCGCCGCACCGCTCGCCTCCGTTTATGGGTTTTATGTAAAAAATTCACTCTCTCTGCCTGGTCTGCATCGTTCACAAAGACACTGGGACGACACATCCACAGGCACGAACGCCCCGGACCTGAAGGGCCCCGGACCTGAAGGGCCCCGGACCTGAAGGGCCCCGGACCTGACGGGCCCCGGACCTGACGGGCCCCGGACCTGACGGGCCCCGGACGGGACAGCCCCGGACGGGACAGCCCCGGACGGGACAGCCCCGGACGCGTCTGTCCTCAAATACAAAGTCATCCAACTAGTGATCTGAACACAGCATTATACAGTTTATGGAGGAGAGGAGGAGCAGAGGAGGAGGAGGAGCAGAGGAGGAGGAGAGGAGCAGAGGAGGAGAGGAGCAGAGGAGGAGCAGAGGAGGGGAGGAGGGGAGGAGCAGAGGAGGAGGAGGAGCAGAGGAGGAGGAGAGGAGCAGAGGAGGAGCAGAGGAGGGGAGGAGGAGCAGAGGAGGCGCAGAGGAGGCGCAGAGGAGGCGCAGATGCTGTAGAGGAGCAGGACTCACATCGTACACGGGCCCCTCAGACTCGTTGGCCACAGTCAGTCCAGCCAGTTCCCCCAGACCCAGGTCCAGGGACACGGCCTCGTCCACCGGCCCCAAGAGGAAGGACTTCCCCGGAGACGCCACAAACACCGGCTCTGGGGACAGAAAAGAGTCAGATGCCCTCCCATCCTCCTATATCCCTGTGTAGCGGATGCCCTCCCCTACGGTACCGTCGTCCGGTCGCCCCGGGTCTTGGTCACTGAAGCGTCCGGATCGAGGGGGACCACAGGGGGGTCCCGGAGACACGTCCTCAGCCTCTCGCAGGTTTGACAGCATGTCCTGCAGTTTAGAGCGGTTTGGTCCTGCAGAAAGAGACCGGGATGAACCAGGACTGAACCAGGACTGAACCAGGACTAAACCAGGACTAAACCAGGACTAAACCAGGACTGAACGAGGACTAAACCAGGACTAAACCAGGACTGAACGAGGACTGAACCAGGACTAAACCAGGACTAAACCAGGACTAAACCAGGACTGAACGAGGACTAAACCAGGACTAAACCAGGACTAAACCAGGACTGAACCAGGACTAAACCAGGACCGAACCAGGACTAAACCAGGACTAAACCAGGACTAAACCAGGACTAAACCAGGACTGAACCAGGACTAAACCAGGACTAAACCAGGACTAAACCAGGACTAAACCAGATATAAACCAGCAGTTGTGTTTACAGTAGCAGTAGTAGTAGCAGTAGCAGTAGCAGTAGTAGTAGTAGTAGTAGTAGTAGTAGTAGCAGTAGCAGTAGTAGTAGTAGTAGTAGTAGTAGTACTCACGTTTGACGCCCTTCTTGCCTCTCCTCTCTCTCTTGTACTGCTCCTTCAGCTCCTCGATCACACTCTGGTCCCAGGTCCGGCCTAGACTCAGGTCCAGATCTGTAACAAGAGACCGGGAATCTAACCCACAACCTCCTCATGACAGGGAGGACAACCACTGTGCCACAGACACACAGGGAGGACACACCCCACTCAGATCAGGAGTCGAACCCACAACCTCCTCACTGAGAGGAGACAGGATAACCACTCTGCCACACACACCGACACACACACTCACATACACACACCCCCCCCCCCACACATACATGTACACAGACACACACCCCTACAGACACCTACACACACAGACACCTACACACACAGACACATACACACACAGACACATACACACACAGACACACACACACCCACCCCCCCACACACACACACACCCCGACACCTACACACACACACACACACACACCCCGACACCTACACACACACACACACACCCCCACAGACACCTACACACACACACCCCCCTACAGACACCTACACACACACACACCCCGACACACACACATACACACCCCTACACCCCCCCCCCACACCCACACACACACCCCCCCCCACATACACACACCCTCACTCACACTCACATACACACCCCCACATACACACACATACACTCACACACATGTCCGAATTAAATGTGTGAAAGGATTTAGCCCTATTTTAGTCCAGGTTTAGTCCCGGTTTAGTCCCGGTTTAGTCCCGGTTTAATCCTGGTTCAGTCCTGGTTTAGTCCATATTTAGTCCATATTTAGTCCTGGTTTAGTCCATGTTTAGTCCCGGTTTAATCCTGGTTCAGTCCTGGTTTAGTCCATGTTTAGTCCAGGTTTAGTCCCGGTTTAGTCCCGGTTTAGTCCCGGTTTAATCCTGGTTCAGTCCTGGTTTAGTCCATATTTAGTCCATATTTAGTCCTGGTTTAGTCCATGTTTAGTCCCGGTTTAATCCTGGTTCAGTCCTGGTTTAGTCCATGTTTAGTCCTGGTTTAGTCCCGGTTTAGTCCCGGTTTAATCCTGGTTCAGTCCTGGTTTAGTCCATGTTTAGTCCATATTTAGTCCCGGTTTAGTCCATGTTTAGTCCTGGTTCAGTCCCGGTTTAGTCCTCAGTATTGTAGTGTGTGTTGCCGTATCTAACCACAAGGGGCGCCCTCTTCGGCGCTGCACAGAAAGTTGAAGCCTCTCAGAGCCTCCTTGGTGTCTGTGTCCTCACTCAGAGAAGAGGAGGAGGAGGAGGAGGAGGAGGAGGAGACGGTCGAGTGACGCCGCACCATCTGTAAACAAACAGACTCACGTTGCCATAGTGACGATCAAACTGACTCTTGACGTGTTTTACTGAGAAATAAAAGTTAGAAAACAGAGCAGGGCTGAGTAAAGCTTGACTTCAGACAAACGGAGAACTTTGTGGATTCTACTAGTACTACTACTACTACACTACTAGTACTTTATAAATACAGCTCCTGCGTTCTAAAGCCTGATGCCCTTCCACACATTAGCTGCAGTGTCGCTCTCTCCAGCAGGGGGAGCTCTTTACAGTTTTATTCTCATCATATTTGTTATTTCTGAAATTGTAAACTACTTTAAATTACATTTGTACAGATATTTTTAGTTGTAGCTGCAGAATAACCTTTCCACTTAAGAAAGTCGGGAGTAAACGTGTTTCATAATAATCCTCTTTTCCACAATCCTGCGTTTATTTGTTTATTTACTCTGTGTTCTAACGTTTCCTCGTCACACACAGACCTGGAGTTGTGTTTTGTTTCATTCTCACATGTTTAACAGACTGTTCCACCTTGTGATGTCATCATGTGGTGATACAGGAAGTGCTCCACTGTGTTTTTAAACTCCACCTTGACTAGAATCATTTGGATCATTTCCTGGAGTTGTCTCTTATCTCGACTGAACTAAAAAGGAGCTGTTCACTTGAAAACTACCACTTGATGACATCACAAGGTGGAACGTTGCATTTTGAGCTTTGTAGATGTTACAGACTAATAATAAAGTGTGACTCAAACATGTGTGAATGAAACAAAACACAACTCCAGGTCTGTTTGTGAGGAGGAAACATTATAATATGGATAAAATCTCACAGGGTTTTGTGTAAATAGGAGCTTTAACGTCACACTGGACAAATAAACACCAAACATCTGAACCTGACGAGATCCTTCAGATCCTACTGAGACCTGGAACTACAAAGACCATGAAGCTTTGCAAAAAAGTCCTGTTTTTTTATTCTAAACCTTAAGGTGCTTTTATGCAAAATACATTTTTGGAGCTTTCTTCCACATTAGTGTTGTTTCCTCATCAAAAAAAAGGTTTTAGGCATCGCCCGAGCACGTTTGAGTATTTTAGAGCCTCTCCCAGGCCCTGTCCTCCTAACAGTGAGCAGCACGAGTCTGTACGAGGCTCCGCCCACATGTCTACATCACCCATGCTCCACATGACAGTTCTCCATAAATACACAAAAACATGATACAAAACTGTGCACAGGAACTGGACAAATGTCAAGAGCATCAAAAAACAAAGTGAAACTACAAATACAAATATATCATTTTCAGAATACGTGTCAGTACCTCCTCTTTAATGACAGCAGTAAACAGTACCTTCTAAAACTCACCAGGTCAGCTGTGCTCGGGTCCTCGTCCAGGTCCAGATCCCGGTCTATGTCGCGGTCCAGATCTCGGTCCAGGATCTGGTCTTGATCCGGGCTCTGGTCCTGGTCCTGGCTGAACTGAGCCGCAGCTCTCTCTATGATCCTGAAGGTCTCCATCACAGACTCCACACAGCGCAGAGGGTCCAGAGGGTCCACAGGGTCCAGAGGGTCCACAGGGTCCAGAGGGTCCACAGGGTCCAGAGGGTCCAGAGGGTCCACAGGGTCCTGACTGAGACCAGAGACCAGGTCAAGACCTGGACTCACTCCAAGTCAAGTCTTGGTCCAGTCCTGGTTTTGTCTTGGTCCAGTCCTGGTTCAGTACCTGGTCGTGGGTTCCTCGTCCGGACTCTGACCCAAAAGGATTCGGACTCTGTTGGACTTGACCTCCAGGACGTCTGTGTACCCGAGCTCCTCCAGGTACCTGCGACAGAGGAGAAAGTACTACTACTACTGCTGCTACTACTACTACTACTACTACTACTACTACTACTACTACTACTACTACTGCTACTACTACTACTACTGCTACTCCTGCTGCTGCTCCAATTGTTTTCATTTTTTCCTATTATACTATTAAATAACATTGACTAAACGAGGGTAATGCTCTGTCCCTCTATCTCTCTCTCTGTCCTCTGTCCCCTGTACCAGTCGGGGCTCTGGGGCTCTGTCCCTCTGTGCCCCTGTCTCTCTGTCCCTCTGTCCTCTGTCCCTCTGTACCAGTCGGGGCCACTCTTGTGTTTCATTCATAAAGACACTGGTGTTCTGCACATGCTCAGTGCGTCTCTGTCCCTCTGTCCTCTGTCCCAAAGTCTCTCTGTCCCTCTGTCCCTCTGTCCCCCTATCCCCCTGTCCCTCTGTCCCCCTGTCCCTCTGTCCTCTTGTGTTTCATTCATAAACACACTGGTGTTCTGCACATGCTCAGTGCGTCGCTCATGTTTACTCTAAACTAAATCACTACAGAGAAATACAACCTGAAAACTTAATATGGAAACAGTTTTACCACTTTTAATGCAGTTTTTTAATTCAAATAAATATCAGAACAAACCAACAATAAACCACTGAAGTCACTTATTCAACCGTCTGCAGTTCAAATCTTATCACATTACAACAAAAAAAACAAAAATCTGCAAAGATCTAAACACGATGAATAAAAATAAAAACTATGTATGTTTTTCTCATTTTTAAGACAGTAAAACTGTGGTAATGTTTCATAAACTTATATACTGGTGCTACAGATGCTATTTACTAGAGTAACTTTTTAAAGAAATTGTACTTTTCAGAGTACTTTTCTAGCGGCATACTTTTATTCCTAATATATTTTCATTGAAGTAACAGTACTCTTACTCGAGTGAGTCTAAAGTGACAGAATCTTTACGTAACAATATGAAATGATCTGATGTTTCTGCCTCCTTCAGATATTTATTTACTGTATTTTTCAGACGATAAGTGTCACTTTTTTTCATACTTTTTCGTTGGTGCGACTTATGTGTGAAATGATTCAGATCCAGAGTAAACCTGTTGTTTTTTCTGCTTTATTTATCTGATTAACTGTTAATATCTTACGTTAACAAACCAGACACGTGTTCAGTTCTGTCTGTGCTTCATGGAGCTGAATAAATATAAATGTGTTACGTTAGCGTGATGTACTGATATTCAGCCTGTTCCACATTTTATTATTATTATTATAACTTCATTTAAAGATAAAATGTCTGTTCTTGGTCTTGGATTTTGTAAAATAATTTTCCCCATAAATGTGACTTATACTCCAGTGCGACTTATGTTTTTTTCTTCATTATTATGCACTTTTTCGTTGGTGCGACTCCAGAGCAACGTTTAGTCCGAAAAATATGTTTTTTTCTCATTTTTGTGTCTGTTTGAAAATACCACATTTTTCATTATTTCATGTTTTGTTCTTCAGATTCACTTCAAATTATTAATCAGATGCTGCGTCGCGACATTTACTCTTTAAGCTACAGTTATTTGAGCACTACTTTCCCAAAATACTTTTTTACTCTTACTTTCTTGAATCTACTTTGTACTTGTACTTGAGTAATATTACTCTGAAGTAGCGTTACTTTTACTCGAGTACAGATGTTATAAAGTACCTCGTTATGATCTGCTGACCCTGGATGCAGCTTTGGAGACAAGGAGGTGGAGCTGGACTCTCGTCTTCGTCTGAAATGCACAGACTGCAGTGAGACTGGGGACGCACTGTCAGTGTTGTGTCCACAGGGGGTGCTCCGTGGATGGATTAAAAGTCCCATATTACACAAACCTGACTCTTGTAGCTTTAAGTCGTGTCAAAAACAGACCTGGATTTGTGTTTTGTTTCATTCACACATGTTTGAGTCAAAGTTTATTATTAGTCTGTAACATCTCCCAGTTCAAAATGCTCTGTTCCACCTTGTGATGTCATCAAGTGGTAGTGGTTTTCAAGTGAACAGCTCCTTTTACCTTTAGGTCAATAGAGGTAAGTGGCAAATCCAGGTCTGAAATGATCCAAATGATTCTAGTGAAGGTGTGAGGAGTTTAAAACACAGTGGAGCACTTCCTGTATCGCCACATGATGACATCACAAGGTGGAACAGAGTGTTTTCCAGCCTAAATCTACAGGTTTGTGTGTTAAACATGTGTGAATGAAACTAAACAACAACAAGGTCTGTTTGTGAACAACATTAGAAAAGGCGTCATATGGATCTTTAAATCAGTTCCAGTCTCGTGGCACATAGGGGGCGCTCTCACCTGAGTCGTACTCGGGGGGTCTGAGCTGGTCCTGGATCAGGTCTGAGCCGTGTTTCAGTCGGTGAAATCTGCCTCTGGAAAAAACGCAAAAGACCAAACATGAAAAGACGATCAGTGAGGATAAAAGGTGCGGAAAATATCGTGACAGGTGAACAGCAGGGGGCGCCGTACCTCTCTTGTCTGAGCGAGTACTCCAACATCTTGATCCTCCTCTGTAGATCCTTCCGGAGGTTCTCCTGACCGCGCCTCTCACCCTGAAGCAGCGCGATCTGCGACTGACCCGGGTCAAATGCACAGACAGGATACAAGTGCAGGTGAGCACAGGTAAACACAGGTAAACACAGGTAAGCACAGGTAAACACAGGTAAACACAGGTAAACACAGGTAAGCACAGGTAAACACAGGTAAACACAGGTAAACACAGGTAAGCACAGGTAAGCACAGGTAAGCACAGGTAAACACAGGTAAACACAGGTAAACACAGGTAAACACGGGTAAGCACAGGTAAGCACAGGTAAACACAGGTAAACACAGGTAAACTTTTAAAAGGTAGAACCAGTGACAGAGTGACGTCCGATATCCAAACTGTAAATATGAGCGTGAAGAAGGAACTGAACCTGTGATTAAAGTGTGGAAACAGTGTGATGGAGGTCAGAGAGCAAAGGGCAGGGTTCAGGGGTCAGGGGTCACACAACCTGAGCTCAAAGCCTTGTGGGAAAGAGTCTGATCCAGTCTGATCCAGTGTGGGAATGAGGTCATGTGACAGCGGGAGAAAGGACTACATGTCCCAGAATACTCTCCTCTGTCTGTCCTCTCCTCCTCCTCTCCTCCTGTCGTCTCTCCTCTTCTTCCTTTTCCCTCCTCCTCTCTCTCCTCTTCTTCCTTTTCCCTCCTCCTCTTCATCGTGAGCTCTTTAAACGTGAGCGTTGCTTTGGGGCAGCGACGACCCAAAAACACACTTCTATGAGATGAACCACCACTGATACTACTGCAAGTACTACTGCTACGAGTACTACTGCAAGTATTACTGCAAGTACTACTGCAAGTACTACTGCAAGTACTACTGCTACGAGTACTACTGCAAGTACTACTGCAAGTACTACTGCAAGTACTACTGCTACGAGTACTACTGCAAGTACTACTGCAAGTACTACTGCTACGAGTACTACTGCAAGTACTACTGCAAGTACTACTGCAAGTACTACTGCTACGAGTACTACTGCTTTGATACTTTCTTTGAACTCGTTTCACTTAATGTTTCGTCACTTGTTCGGTTGAAGTTCTACTCTGTTCAAATATAAACAGAGTTGGACTTTTTCTCAATTTACTCTTAGAAAGTGAAACTAAAACCGTTTGTTTTCATCGGACGTCAGACTTTTGTCTTTTATAAACAGTTTAAATACACAATTTCCACAGACATAGAGAAAGTATTTATCACTAAAACCCTCTGTCAGCTGATTTGGTCTCACTCTCAAACCTGAGACAGGTTCACTTCCCCAGGTCTTTTCTGTGTGGAGTTTGCATGTTCTCCCTGTGTCTGGCTGAGTTCATTCAGTTCTGCTATTAAAAGGTGTATTTTTTTTCCCATTAAGACAAAACATCCAGCCCCTCTCGAGGAGTTGGGTTCCAGAGCTCAGGCTGTGCGTGGAGGTGAGGCCGACTATATCTAGCCGGTAACGCTCAACGTCCCGCACATGCTCAGGCTCCTCCCCCCATGTCCCCAGAGCCAGTCTCCATGTCCAGAGATCCGGTCGTCGAGGCCCCCGCCTTCGACCGCCGCCCAGATCTTCAAGCACCAGCCCCTTACCTCTTGCGGGTGGTGGGTCCACATGAGGACGGCCCCACGTCACTCCTTCAGGCTGAGCCCGGCCGGGCCCCGTGGGGCCTGGCCACCAGGCGCTCGCTGTCAAGCACCCACCCCAGGCCTGACTCCAGGGTGGGGCCTCAGTAACACCGGTCCGGGCGACGTAGCTAGCCTTGATTTTACTCTTTTCATAAGGGGCTTCTGAACCGCTCTTAGTCAGACCCGGCTCCCTTTTTGCCATGGGTGACCCTACCAGGGGCATGAAGCCCCCGATAACAGAGCTCCCAGGATCATTCGGGCGCTCAAACCATCCACCACATTAAGGTGGCGGTTCAGGGAGTGGCTTGGGGAGGCCATGGAGGAGGACTATCGGACGGCCTCAAAGAGATTCTGGCAAACCGTCCGGCGCCTCAGGAGGGGAAAGCAGTGCTTCACCAACACTGTTTACAGTGTTGAGGATCTCCTCAATCCCCCCGTCATGTCTTCAGAGGAGGAAGCAGAGACTGGGGACCCGGAGGCGGACTCGTCCATCACCCTGGCTGAAATTATCGAGGTGGTTGGCAAGCTCCTCGGTGGCTCCGGGGGTGGACGAGATCCGTCCCGAGTACCTCAAGTCTCTGGATGTTGTGTGTCTTCGCTGACACGTCTCTACAACATCTCTCTGGCGGTCGGGGACAGTACCTGTGGAATGGCAGACTGGGGTGGTGGTCCCTCTGTATAAGAAGGGGGACCGGAGGGTGTGTTCCAATTATAGGGGAATCTCACTCCTCAGCCTTCCCGGTAAGGTCTATTCCAGGGACTGGAGAGGAGAATCCGACCGATAGTCGAACCTCGGATTCAGGAGGAGCAGTGTGGTTTTCGTCCTGGTCGTGGAACACTGGACCAGCTCTATACTCTCCATCGGGTCCTCGAGGGCTCATGGGAGTTTGCCACAGTCCACATGTGATTTGTGGATCTGGAGAAGGCATTCGACCGTGTCCCTCGTGGTGTCCTTTGGGGGGTGCTCTGGGAGTATGGGGTCCGGGGCTCTTTGCTAAGGGCTGTCCGGTCCCTGTATGACCGGAGCAGGAGCTGTGTTCGCATTGCCGGCAGTAAGTCAGACCTGTTCCCGGTGCATGTTGGACTCCGCCAGGGCTGCACTTTGTCACCGGTTCTGTTCATTATATTTATGGACAGAATTTCTAGGCGCAGTCAGGGGCCGGAGGGGGCCTGGTTTAAGCGGCTGAAATGGGCTTCCTCCGCAGAGTGGCCGGGCGCACCCTTAGGGATAGGGTGAGGAGCTCGGTCACACGGGAGGAGCTCGGAGTAGAGCCGCTGCTCCTACACGTTGAGAGGAACCAGTTGAGGTGGCTCGGGCATCTGCTCAGGATGCCTCCTGGACGCCTCCCTAGGGAGGTGTTCTGGGCATGTCCCACCGGGAGGAGGCCCCGGGGAAGACCCAGGACACGCTGGAGGGACTATGTCTCTCTGGCCTGGGAACGCCTTGGGGTCCCACCGGAGGAGCTGGAGGACGTGTCTGGGGTGAGGGAAGTCTGGGAGTCCCTGTTTAGACTGATGCCCCCGCGACCCGGCCCCGGATAAGAGGAAGAAAATGGATGGATGGATAAAACATGCAGAATAATCCTCCAGTCGGGTACAAGACGCACTGAAGGACGGGTCAAATGCAGACGACACTTTTCAAACATAACACGGCCTCAGTAAAACTAATCACGACACGTCACTGTCTCCAGGATTAGAACTGCCCAGAGACACTGTGGGTTATTATCTGGTTTAGGCCTGGTTTAGGCCTGGTTTAGGCCTGGTTTAGGCCTGGTTTAGACCTGGTTTAGGCCTGGTTTAGGCCTGGTTTAGGCCTGGTTTAGACCTGGTTTAGGCCTGGTTTAGACCTGGTTTAGGCCTGGTTTAGGCCTGGTTTAGGTCTGGTTTAGGTCTGGTTTAGGCCTGGTTTAGGCCTGGTTTAGACCTGGTTTAGGCCTGGTTTAGGCCTGGTTTAGGCCTGGTTTAGGCCTGGTTTAGGCCTGGTTTAGACCTGGTTTAGGCCTGGTTTAGACCTGGTTTAGGCCTGGTTTAGGCCTGGTTTAGGTCTGGTTTAGGTCTGGTTTAGGCCTGGTTTAGGCCTGGTTTAGACCTGGTTTAGGCCTGGTTTAGGCCTGGTTTAGGTCTGGTTTAGGTCTGGTTTAGGTCTGACAGTTGTTTATGTGTGACTGAGCAGCAGAATCAGAAATTAAGTGAAAACACAAGAGTTACATAACACACCTCCACTGGGACCCTCCTGGTTTAGTCCTGGTTTAGTCCTGGTCTAGTCCTGGTTTAGTCCCTGGTTCAGTCCTGATATAGTCCTGGTATAGTCCCGGTTCAGGCCTGATATAGTCCTGGTATAGTCCCGGTTCAGGCCTGGTTTAGTACTGGTTCAGTCCTGGTTCAGACCTGGTCCAGATCTGGTTTAGTCCTGGTTTAGTCCAGGTCTAGTCCCGGTTTAGTCCCGGTTCAGTCCCGGTTCAGTCCCGGTTCAGTCCCGGTTCAGTCCCTGGTTCAGTCCTGGTCTAGTACCAGTTTAGATGCGGTTTAGTCCCTGGTTCAGTCCTGATTCAGACCTGGTCCAGATCTGGTTCAGTCCCTGCTTTAGTCCCTGGTTTAGTCCCTGGTTTAGTCCCTGGTTTAGTCCTGGTTTAGTCCTGGATTAGTCCCTGGTTTAGTCCCTGGTTTAGATCTGGTTTAGTCCTGGTTTAGTCCTGGTTTAGTCCTGGTTCAGTCCTGATTCAGACCTGGTCCAGATCTGGTTTAGTCCCTGGTTTAGTCCCTGGTTTAGTCCCGGTTTAGTCCCTGGTTTAGTCCCTGCTTCAGTCCTGGTTTAGTCCCGGTTTAGATCTGGTTTAGATCTGGTTTAGTCCTGGTTCAGTCCTGGTTCAGTCCTGGTTCAGTCCTGGTTCAGTCCCTGGTTTAGTCCCTGGTTTAGTCCCTGGTTTAGTCCTGGTTCAGTCCTGGTTCAGTCCTGGTTCAGTCCCTGGTTCAGTCCTGGTTCAGTCCTGGTTCAGTCCTGGTTCAGTCCCTCGTTTAGTTCCTCGTTTAGTCCTGGTTCAGTCCTGGTTTAGTCCTGGTTTAGTCCCTGGTTCAGTCCTGGTTCAGTCCTGGTTCAGTCCTGGTTCAGTCCTGGTTCAGTCCTGGTTCAGTCCTGGTTCAGTCCCTCGTTTAGTTCCTCGTTTAGTCCTGGTTCAGTCCTGGTTTAGTCCCTGGTTTAGTCCCTGGTTCAGTCCTGGTTCAGTCCTGGTTCAGTCCTGGTTCAGTCCCTCGTTTAGTCCCTCGTTTAGTCCCTCGTTTAGTCCTGGTTCAGTCCCTGGTTTAGTCCCTGGTTCAGTCCCTGGTTCAGTCCCTGGTTCAGTCCTGGTTTAGTCCCTGGTTCAGTCCCTGGTTTAGTCCTTGTTTAGTCCCTGGTTTAGTCCTGGATCAGATCTATTTTGGACCTGGCCCATGTTCTGACCCGGTCCAGGTCTAAATTTAACCTTGATTTATCTCAGTTTAGAGGACAGTGTGGCTCATGCCCGGTCCGGAGGCTCGGTTCTCCCGGTCCAGTGGCTCGGTTCCCCCTTGTCCCCGTGTCTCACCTGCAGCTCGCTCCTCTCCGTGTCCCACTGGTGTCTCTCCCGCTCGAAGCTCGCCCACTGCCGCTGGAGAAAGTGCAGCGCCGCGGGGAGGCTGTAGAGAGCCCGGGCCGCCTCTCCGGCTCCAGGCAGCGGGGACTTCACGGCGCCGCTGCCCGGGAACAGCACCCCGGGACCGGCCTGCTCGTCCATGGAGCCTGCAGCTGATGTACGCCGCCTCAGAGCGCTCCTGGTCCGGGGGAAGAGGAGAGATGTGCCGCCCACCTCCGCCGCCTCCGCTGCGCATGGACCAGCGGCAAGAGCGCGCGCGGCAACGGCACATCCGGTCAGAGCCTTCACAATAAAAGCCGGACCGGAAGTTTAAGATTTTTTACTTCGAGGTTGTTTTTTTTGTTTTTTTTTTATAATAAAAATGGCAATTTAACTTTAAAAAAAAATAAATAAATAAATAAATACAAATATAAATAACAAGAGATAATATAAGATAAAGCTTTATTTGTCCCACACTGGGGAAAGTTAAAGAACAGCAGGAGAATGACAACATGCTAGAGCTAATGCTAATGCAGATGCTAATGCCAAATCACTGCACATTTATTCAATATTTTGTGTCTGTTCAGAATATGCCAAATGTAATACTACAAGTGCTACTCAGAAAGTGTAGGCTTATTATTAAAATGCAGGATGAGACACAGGGATACAGGAGGATGGGAGGGCATCTGACACACACAGGAGGATGGGAGGGCATCTGACACACAGGAGGATGGGAGGGCATCTGACACACACAGGAGGATGGGAGGGCATCTGACACACACAGGAGGATGGGAGGGCATCTGACACACACAGGAGGATGGGAGGGCATCTGACACACAGGAGAATGGGAGGGCATCTGACACAGTTCGTACACCAAACAGTTCCTTTGATGTCCCATGTGACACTGCGCCCGGGCCACGCCCTCACGCCGTGCACGTGCCCGTCACCTGACGCTGTTGTATTTAACAGGGCCCCGTGCGCGCGCTCCGCACACACCGGGACCGAGAGCACGCGCCATGCCTCCGTTTGAGCGCACCCCCGTGCACAGCAGAGCCTTCAAACAGCGCAAGAGCTTCGGTAAGAGCACCGGGACCGGGACTGGACCGGGACCGGGGACCCACAGACACGTGACCCCCCCCATCCCCACGGTAACACGCGCTCTGCCTCCTCTGTTTCAGCCACGAGGAAACAGGAGGCGGCGGGGATCAGGACCAAGTTTCCCAACAAGATCCCGGTAAGTCCAGACCGAGCCAGGACCGGGAACGGGACAGGACCGGACCGAGCCAGGACCGGGACCGAGCCAGGGGACTGTCCATCTCCTGTTTAGTCTATGACCAGGACTAGAGCAGGACTGAACTGGGGAAAAAAAGTTCAAGGCAAACTTTTATTTGTTATTTACTTCTTAAAGAACCAAAAAACGCCCTGGTTTAGTCCCTGGTTTAGTCCCTGGTTTAGTCCCTGGTTTAGTCCCTGGTTTAGTCCCTGGTTTAGTCCCTGGTTTAGTCCCTGGTTTAGTCCCTGGTTTAGTGTCTGGTTTAGTCCCCGGTTTAGTCCCACACAGTCAAGCTGTTTTGCTCTGTAGCCCAAAAGTCCTGTCCCCCGTCCCCCGGCGGCTCTCAGTCCTGTCCCCCGTCCCCCGGCGGCTCTCAGTCCTGTCCCCCGTCCCCCGGCGGCTCTCAGTCCTGTCCCCCGTCCCCCGGCGGCTCTCAGTCCTCGTCTTCTGCTCCTCAGGTCATCATCGAACGATATGAAAAAGAACAGTTCCTTCCTCCTTTGGACAAGACCAAGTTCCTGGTTCCACATGAACTCACCATGACCCAGTTTGTGACCATCATCAGGTAAGAACTGCACCAGATGCCCTCCCATCCTCCTCCTGTATGTCCCTGTGTGTCAGATGCCCTCCCATATTCCTGCTTTGACGTTATGTTTTCTTAGCGTCGTTTATTCTGTCTTTGAGGTAACCAAAGTGTCTGAAGCTGCTCCTGAAGGTTCACTCTTCACTGTGATTGGTTAAATCCACCTGTCACTCAGCAGAGCAGGAGCGAGTCTGACCAATGGGACGAGAGGATGTGGAAAGTGTCTGTTTTTTGGCCACAAAGCTGCGTTAAATATCAGACCATCACAAATGAATCTGGTCGACGCTAGCAGTTATAGCGGCTAATCTGCAACCAGGGGCCACATTTGGAAATCTGCTCTTTGGTTTTGTGCTTCAATTAGGAGATTTAGGGAAAAAAAATGGTAAAATAGAGCAGGTTAAAAACATTTAAGACCAAAATGACGAGTCTGACAGCAGCAGGTACAGAGAGAGGGGACACAGTTTTTCAGTAGAAAGTGACATGGAGCCAGAAGCGCGTCCATGTTCACTTCCTGTTTGGGACGCAGCTATGTCCATTTATATAAACCATAGTCTAAGGGCTCTAGAGTCGTCTGATGTGTCTCGGTTTTTCTGTTTTGTCACAAGACTCAAACATGACGCAGCAAAACGGTGCAAAAGAGAAGGTTCAGCCGATCGCACTGCTCCCCCTGTGCGTCAGATGCCCTCCTTGTGTGTCCATGGGGGGCTTATTCTGTGTAAAAGTTGTTAACCCTGTAGTTTAAACCTCTACAAACATGTTCTGAAATGTGTGGGATTCTTTGCTGAGTTTGAAGTTCATTTTTCAGTCTTCCAGATGCGAGTTCTCCTGGTTTTGGACATATGTGAATTTTATACAAATATTTATTTAAATTGTAGCTGAACATCTTCCCTTCCAATCGTGAGACTTTTTAAACAAGAGCGTTCTGTTCTGTGTCACATTTCGCTGACGTGGTGTTCGGTCACATGATCAGGGTCATTCCTCTGTTTAATGAGCGAAGAGTCAGTCTCTGCAGATTTCAGTCTGGTCTGGTCTGGTCTCCCCCGGGGGTCTCTCCTGGTCTGGTCTCCCCCGGGGGTCTCTCCTGGTCTGGTCTCCCCCGGGGGTCTCTCCTGGTCTGGTCTCCCCCGGGGGTCTGGTCTGGTCTCCCCCGGGGGTCTCTCCTGGTCTGGTCTCCCCCGGGGGTCTCCTGGTCTTAGTCCTCATGTTTGGTTTTGTCTCCGTAGAAACCGCATGGCTCTGCTCCCGTCTCAGGCCTTCTACCTCCTCATCAACAACAGCGGTCTGGCCAGTATGTCTCTCACCATGGCCCAGGTGCGTGTGCCAGATGCCCTCCCATCCTCCTGTGTCTCTGTGTGCCAGATGCCCTCCCGTCCTCCTGTGTGTCTGTGTGCCAGATGCCCTCCCGTCCTGTGTCCCCGTGTGTCGGCTGCACTGGGACACAGGATGGGCTGGTGTCACATGTCCTCCCATCCATTAGTTTCAGAAGGATGAGAAATTAAGACCGTTGCCATAGTGATTATCAATTTAAAGCAAAATATATTAAATGGGGAGGGGGGGGGGGGGGGGGGGGACTCCTCAATTTCCTGTGTCCCTGTGCGTCAGATGCCCTCCCAGAATAAAAGTTTGATTTGTAATTTTGCTTTTTCAGGTTTATAAGGAGCATCAAGACGAGGACGGCTTTGTTTACATGACCTACGCCTCACAGGAGATGTTCGGATCATGACCTCTGACCTTTGCCCCTGAGACGGTTTTTATCGACCTGTATATAAAATAAAGTGTATATATTGTAATGTTAAAGATTTTAATGTGAACTAATAAATCGTGTGTGACTAACAGGATTTAAAGTGATTTGTTCTTGTGCACTGGACCTGGGTCTCTGCAGCTCTGATGTTTGAATTTTGAGTCGATTTAAATCAGACCTTATCATTTGGATTAGTCCTGGTCCGGTCCTGGTCCAGTCCTGGTCCGGTCCTGGTCCCAGTCCTGTTTTTTCTTGGTGTGAGTGGCTCGTTGTTTAGACTCGGGCTGAATGTGGTTTATTTCAAATAGTTTTGAGTTACTGTCTATTTCATTTTTTTTTTTAAAGTGCCTCTAATGCCACTAGAGGGCAGCACATTTTTATTGTTGCGTCACCAAGTTTTTGAGTAATAAAAAAAAAAAAGAACAAACAAACCTCCAAACACACTCTCTTAATGTCCTAACCCGGACTAAACCCGGACTAAACCCGGACTAAACCCGAAGTTGTCCAGGCGCGCGGTGGACGTCTAACCTCGGGGTCCTTCAGCTGCCAGCCAGTGTCACTGCGCATGCGCATGAGGCCCGTGCCGTGACCGCCGCTGACCGAGAGACAGAGACAGAGAGGACTCACTGGGACAAGCACCGGGGACCAGGGACCGGACTCACCGGGACACAGGGTGAGGCCCCTGTCCTACTGTTTTACAGAGATTCTCAAAACAAATGTGTAGACCTTTTTAAGTCCTGGTTCAGTCCTGGTTTAGTCCTGGTTTAAGATCAGATCTGTCTTTATTAGTCCCACTGTGGGGAAATTCCAGTGTTGCACCGCACAGTTAAAGAACAGAAGGAAAATGGAACATGCAATAAAACAAGATGATAGATAAATTGCTTAAAATAATTTAAAAAATTGACTCTAATATCTCTGTAAAGTGACTTGAGTTTTGCACATGGGTGTGGATGAATGACACATGTTCAGTGTTGACAGTGTCCATTGTTCAGTCTGAGGAAGGACAGACCTGAAACCTTCACACACACAGAGAGAGAGAGAGAGGGTGGATCAGTCACTGAAGCTGCTCTCCAGGACAGAGCGTCCTGCAGGGGGCGAGACTCATGGCCCAGTATAGAAATGACCTTAGCCAGGACCCTCCTGTCCCCCACCTCCTGCACTAAGTCCAGAGGACAGCCCAGGACAGAGCTGGACTTCTTGATGAGGTTCAGTCCTGGTTCAGTCCTGGTTCAGTCCTGGCTGATGTCAATAAAGTGAGATTTCCATATAATACATGAGATCTGGACTGTTTGTGTGTGAAGACTACTGCAGTAGTGCACTGTAGTGCACTGTAGTACTGCAGTAGTGCACTGTAGTGCACTGTAGTACTGCAGTAGTGGACTGTAGTAAACTGTAGTACTGTAGTACTGCCACACATGATCATAACATGAATCCTCATCTGTTTAAATCTGTTTTTCTGACTCTTTTTTTATCGTTGTGGTTGTTCTCTGCACAGACTCTGAAAAACTCATGAAAAGACATTTATATTTTTATATAAGACAGGACCAAGCAGTCGGCAGGAATCACGCCGGGAATCGACCCGGAGAAAAGGGAGAGTGGACTCTGCAGACGCTGGGACCATGATGTACTCGGGGCGCACCAGTGCCATCGCCGCCGGCCTGTGTGGGGCGCTGTTCGTGGGGTACTGTATTTACTTTGACCGAAAACGACGGAGCGACCCGAGCTTCAGGAGCAGACTGAGGGAACGTGAGTCCAGACCTGGGACCGGGTTTAGACCGGGTTTAGACCACGTTTAGACCACGTTTAGACCGGGTTTAGACCTCATGAAACTGATGAGCTCGTGTTTGTGTTCAGGGCGAAAGCAGCAGAAGATGGACCAAGAGAGAGCCGGACTGCCCAAGGTGAGACTCTGAAGTCAGACTGAACCCTGGTGTGGGTCTGGGTCTTGGTCTGGGTCTTGGTCTGGGTCTCGTCTGCTTTACAGTCCTGTTGTTGTGTTTAGCTTCCGGACTTGAAGGACGCAGAGGCGGTGCAGAAGTTCTTCCTGGAGGAGATCCAGCTCGGAGAGGAGCTGCTGGCCCAGGGTGAGGCTCTTTCAGTGATCGTTTCCACTGTGTCTCTGGACGTAGCAGATCATGGGCACAGCTCCATCGACTCTGGCTCCAATTCACTTTATATTGAAAAACTGTCTCCTCTCTCTGTCTCTGCTGCTTCAGACTCATTCTGGTCTTAAATGTTCGTATTAACCCTCTACATGATCCTGGGTTTTTTATTTCACTATTGTGTCTGTAAATCAAGATCTGAACATTAATATGAACATTAATAACAGACAGATCAGGTTCAGCTGTGGGTGACGTCTCACTCACTCAGTCACTTCTTTACAGTCTGTGGTTGCTTTTGTCTCCTCTGATCGGCCGTGTCTCCTCTCTCGTCCTCTCTCGTCCTCTCTGATCACTCGTGTCTCCTCTCTCGTCCTCTCTGATTCCTCATGTCTCCTCAGGTGAGTTCGAGGCGTGTGTGGATCACTTGTCCAGTGCGATATCCGTCTGTGGTCAGCCTCAGCAGCTGCTCCAGGTGCTGCAGCAGACTCTCCCTCCCCCCGTGTTCCAGATGCTCCTGACCCGACTGCCCGCCGTCAGCCAGGTGAGACCAGACCGGGGTTAGTCCTGGTTTAGACCTGGTTTAGACCTGGTTTAGTCCTGGTTTAGTCCTCTTAGTCCTGGTTTAATCCTGGTTTAGTCCTCTTAGTCCTGGTTTAGTCCTCTTTTAGTCCTGGTTTAATCCTTTTTTGTTTCCAGAGAATCGTGAGCGCTCAGAGCCTGAGTGAAGAGGACATAGAGTGAGCGCCCCCTGGAGGCTGAACCTCACGTTCTTGGAGCGTTTCTCCTGATTGTGGTGAAGCTTCTTTCATTTAGGACCTCTGCCTCAGAGTTAAAGCTGCACTCTGGAACTTTTCGAGTGTCTGGCCCAGTTTGAGCTCTGACAGATAAAGAGTAAATCCCACCATAGAGTTCTGCCCTGTCGTCAGGTTAAAGCCACAGTATGTAACTTTTTAAGCCAAAAATATCTAAAATAAAGGATGTTTTTTCATTGTGGTGTGAAAAAACGTGTCCGTACAGAGAGCGGGCTCGCTTTTCCACAAACCTGACTCCTCCTGCTTGTTTCTTTTGGCTGTAATATTCCACATTTTGGCAGAAAACGCATCTATCTCCATGGAGAATGTTCCAAAGTGTGGTTTTAACTTTCTATTTCCATGGTATTCATATGCCTCCTCCTGAAAGTTCCACACTGTGTCTTTAAACTCTGGATTTGTACAGTGTGCCAAAGTATTAACTCCACGTTGAGTTTATCTCCACACACTGGCTCCTTGTTAAAGTCCAGATGTCACAGATTAAAAATGTCGACAGAACTGAGTCTCTGGTCCAGTTTGTCTCAGAAAAAAGAAAAAAAATCATAAAAGTGGTGGGTTTGTCATCGTCGTGTTTACGGTTTAGTCTCATGGTCAGCGCTGCGTCTGATCTTATTGGGCTTTAGACATTTTTGCCCAAATGTATCAATAACATTTTTAGTGCAGAAGTTCATCATGACTCACGTTTGGATTATAATATTTAACATTTTTATGAGAAACAATGAAAATGACGTCCAAAGATTTACAATAAAAATCAACATTTATTCACATCATATTTGCAACGTCTCCACTCGGCTCATGATGCAAACTAAAAATATGTTTTATTCCCATTGGGAGACCACAGGTTTCACAGAATGATGTAGCATCAGTTTCAAATATGAATTTATTTGATGCTTATATCAGATTTTTGTCTTGGTCTTGTGTCTGAAAATATATTAATAATATAATAATTAATTAATAAATTATTAATATTGTTTTAAATTTATAGAACAGACCAAATTTATGTTACGTTATAGTGAAGTTTACAAATTAAAATAACATTTATTTTTCTGGGATATGAAATGATATTTTTACTCGTGAGCTGCTCAAAAACACAACGCCAAACGCCGATCTCCATGGAAACGCCGCATTCGTCGGCTGAAATGTGACAGGCCCCGTCGCACGGGGGCCGTAAGTGTCCGTCAAACGGAGCCGACGAACTGAGACGCGGCGAGAGACAGAAACAGTGCAGAAAAAATATCAGGGCCAAATATTGGCAACATTTTCAATATCGGACCAACACCGATATCTGGAGAATCGTCCGATATCACAGAGAAATCGTCCGTACAAGATGGTAAAGGTTAAAGATCCTCCAGGGTCAGAGGTCGTGAGGCAAAACGACGTCATGAGTCACGACGTTTCACCACAGACGTCCTCTTTCTATGGAAATCAGGCACCACAGCTTCAAAATCCAAGCAGGATATTTATGAAAACAGATGAAATATGCAAGACACATAAGTTTAGTGGTTCAATCCCGACAGCCACTTCAGTCACTGGGCAAGACACTTCCTCATCTGTCCCCCAGCGACCACAAAGTCACTGTTAAACATTCACACTAAATATCCCCCACAGTAGATCTTAGACCTGGTTTAGGTCTGGTTCAGTCCCGTTTTAGACCTGGTTTAATCCTGGTGGAGTTCTGTGAATCCAGTGATGACAGAGCAGTGTTCCTCCGTGGGGGTGCACACCAGAGCGTCCTCCAGAGGCAGACTGAGGGAGTGCGGTCGTGGTGGAGGTCTGAGCCACCGTTTGACCTTGTCTCTGTGAAAGATGATGAAATAAGCCATAATGGATCCCAGAACCAGACCCGGCAGAACCACGGCCGGGATCACCCAGAAGTGCCCGGCCGCGGCCCGGGGCGGTTCCTGACACACGGGGCAGCGCGGCAGTCCCTCTCGTTTGCCGTGGAGCGTGTACTGGACCGTGGTGCAGTAGGTCTGGCCCTCGTCCAGCGCCGACAGGGTGAGGGAGGAGAGGGACTCGGCGCACGACTGCTCAGGACGCTCCGGCGGCCCCACGCAGACCCGGTGCTTCGCGTGGTCAGCGTGCTTGTCCCACAGAGCGTGAGACCGCGTCAGGTGCACCGTGAGCGAGCCGGGCAGGGCCGAGAGGGTCACCTGTCAGACCAGAGACAGAGACATTTTTAATTTTAATTTTCCTGGTCCAGTCCTGGTCCAGTCCTGGTCCAGTCCTGGTCCAGTCCTGGTCCAGTCCTGGTCCAGTCCTGGTCCAGTCCTACCTGTGGCGTGCATGTGTCATTTCTTCTTCTACACGCCTCCACAGCCTCAGACTCCTCCCCTTGTCTGTGACCTTTGACCTGCAGCCGCACACATCCATGCTTCGCCTCTTGCACCAGCGCACTCACGTCACAAGGGGGCGCTGCAATGTGGACACAGGAGGGGACGTCCTGCCATCGTTTCTCCCCGAAACGCCTGAACTGCACCGTGAACGTGACTCCGTCTGCGTCGTCTGCTCCAGGAGACCAGCTCAAAAGCCCCGACTGCAACAAGAGCGACGAGTTTAAAGAGACATTCTGGAACATTGACTTTTTTTGCTTTCTACCATGTTACAACATTGTTCATCCAAAACATGCCTGAAGGGGCCTTTGAGTAATCTAGAGATCTCACTATTCAACCCCTCCTTACAGGTAGCTGTGTGAGTCTGTACGAGGCTCCGCCCACAAGCCGACATCACCCAAGCTCCACACGACAACTTTCCATAAATACACAAAAACATGACACAAAACTGCACAAAGGGAAACACGGTGATCTAAACACCCCAGAGCAGTGACATAACCCTCTTTAAAGGGCCTGAAGCAGAGGCGTCAATCACATGTTCACCGAGGGCCACATCAGCAAAATGTCTGTCCTCAAAGGGCCCGATGGAAAATAAATGGAACTATCTTTAACTTTTAATGAACCGTTTCTGTATTTATTACTTATTCAAGTTTCAAATGTTGCATATTCATTTGCACAGATGTAAAAATATGTCTAACTGTGTATCTCTTGATAAAATGACATGTTAAGACCATTACACCTTTTAATTTAACCTGTCGAGGGCCACAGAAAATGATGTGGAGGGCCACATTTGGCCCGAGGGCCTTGAGTTTGACACATGTGGCCTAAAGGGGAAAACTACTCATTTCTCTAAAGCATGGATATTATTATATTTAAGACTTTACTAAAGACTTTTTTTCTCTTTTTAGATATTGTGTTGAAGTTTATAATATTCCTTCCTGGTTGGACATGAGCCGCAGAAATGACAAACGTGGAGATAATTCTGTGACATAATAAACACGGGCCGAACGCTGCCAAATGACACAATAGTTTTGATTAGACTCATACAAACAGACGTCTTTATTTTGTTAAGTCCATATGACAGGCTTTGATGATTCTCAAACTTTGACTTAATTTGGTGAAGAATGTGTTAAGAAAAATTGAAATGCATGTGGAAAATTACAGGACTTTAGTTTTTATAAAATGTGTGCTCCTTTTTATGTCTTACAAAAGCTGCAATCCCCATTTTATGTTTATATGTCATTACTTTCTTTTATTTCAATTCATCTCCTGAAGCTTTTTTTTTTTTTTATTAATATAAATTTAAATGAACAGTTGACAGAATAGAGTACAGAACACAATATGAGAACACAGAACGCCAGGGGGAATACAAAAAGAAAAGAAACTTAGATCCACTGTGACATTTTACAAAATGTTTAAAGACGTGCAGCTTTCAAGTGTTAAGAGCTTTTTTGTTTAAGCTTTTGGAAATGGATATGTAAGATTCTATTTGATTAATTAAAACAGGAAAAAACAAGGATGTGTAAGAAAATTTACATTTATGAATATAAAATTTGCCAAATATAATAATTAAATTAATTGCTACTTTTTTATTTGAGTCTAAGTTTTTATCATGTTCATCAAAAATGAAATGTTCAAATCTTAGTAAAAATTTAGAGTCAATATGATCTTTTATAAATTTTAAGCAGTCTTTGTAATAGTGCATTCCCAAAAAAGATGACATAATGTTTCAGGATGTTCTTTACAAAAAGTGCAGTTGGGGTCAGTTGTTTATTGTGATTGATTTGACTGATTTATCTGAGCATAAACGGATTTGTCGGGTAAATTCTATGCATTCGTTTAAAGGAGACATCTCTCATCTTATTATACTGTGTTTTCTTTGGTATTTTGTTATTTCATATTTGAAAAGTTCCCAGTTTTTATTATAACAGTTTTCAGAGTTAGATTTATCAAAATAGTAAGAGATAGTTTCAGAAATGTTTTGTTGTACCGTCTCCAGTTTAAGTAAAGAATTATTTAGCATCCAGTAGGTTTTATTTTGGATTTACTTTGAGGTGATTTGATGTGGACAGTTTTATGATCAGTGAGGAGGGAGAATATTAATGTGAACATCTTCTGTATCTGGACAATCAGACACCGGCCAGTAGTCGATTTGTGAACGACGTAAACAGTAAATCTGTCTGGAATTTTTCTCTCCAAAAGTCAATTATTCAGTACCATATTAAAATCTCCTCCTATAATTATTATTGCATTAGGCGCTGGTTTAATAAGTCAGTTAAATCATTTTCTATGGTGTATAGGAGTTTGGAATTTTTATGTTTTAAGTTGTAACCATAAATGTTAAAAATAATGAAAGTCTTATTATAATAGTCCAACACCATGACTACAAAATGTCCCTGATTGTCACATTTGTGCTTTACATGAGAGCACCAGCCGAATGTTGACTTACATGTGAAGGAAAAACATTATCACCCCACTGAGTCCTCCAAAAGTTAGTGTCACATGTAGAGTGGGATTCATGGAAAAAGAAAAAGTCTGTATTTAAGATTTTAGCAAACAGAAATAATGCTTTATGTTTTATGGCATTTTTAACCCCCTGACCTTCAAGGAACCTAAAGATAAAGACATAAAAACAAGAGCAAGAACCTGAGTACAGAAGTGCGCGCTGTTACTTCAGTCAATGCCATTATTAACAAATAGAGTGGAAAAAAAATGAAGAGAATTAACGCTACCTCAGATTGCAAGTAATGAAAGATGCCAAGATAAAAGATGTGCACGACGACCTTTTAGCTGCCAGTGAAATTTGGAATAAGCTCAATCCCATAATATCCCACAAAAAAAATAAAAATAAAATAAAATATTGGAACAAGTGGTCAGTCTTCTTCAAGTTGTAAACAGTTTGAAAACAAAAGATCAGACCCTCACAAAGTCAGGTTCCTGGGAGGCCGATTCTTTGCCCTTGATGCCAGGACCAATGTAGTAAGTGATCTTTGTAAGTGACCTTTCCCTCTCGTCAGGCCGTCTGGACCACTGGCCATAGGCTCTTCTCTGCCTCTTCTCCGCCTCTTCTCCGCCTCTTCTCCGCCTCTTCTCCGCCTCTTCTCCGCCTCTTCTCCGCCTCTTCTCCGCCTCTTCTCCGCCTCTTCTCCGCCTCTTCTCTGCCTCTTCTCCGCCTCTTCTCCGCCTCTTCTCTGCCTCTTCTCCGCCTCTTCTCTCACGATCCGCTGGGCAAAGATCCTCCGTGAAGTAAACATGGCGCTCTTTTAGGAAAGAATTATTTTTTGCGGCTTTCCACACAGCATCTCTAGGTTCTGGACGAGAATTGCAGGATGATCCCTCTTGGTCGGCTCTCGTTCTCCTTCAGTTTCCCTAAGCGGTGCACAGTGTCAATCACATCGGGAGCTTTTGTTTACCTTCAGGGAAAACACTGTGGCAGATTCGAATGGTTTCTTTTTTAACATCTTCTTTGTTCACAGTCTCTGGTCCCGTAAAGTTTCAGATTCCAGCGTCCCTTTAGCTGGAGGACAGTGCTACTTTCGATCACATCAACTCTTTGTTTAACGTCTTTAATCTGATCATAGGCGAAGTCGACTCATTTCTTAAGACCCTCAATCTTCATTGTGTTCGCACTGATCAGTTTTTCTAAGTCGTCAAAATGGGTGTTAATCAGATTTGACAGAACTCCAATAACATCTTGGTCACAGCCACATTCTTTCTTCCCTTCTCCTCCAGGCATCGCAAACAGAGCTTTTTTGAGTGCTGGTTCTTTAGAAGGGGTTCCTTCGATTGAGAGAGGGAAGGGAGTTCTTCTTCTCCCGTCATGTCTTTGTCGTCGGGTATTTTGATGTAGTCGTGTTCCGCGCTGGCTGCAGCCTTAGCCGTGGCCGTGGAAGTAGCTACATTTTTATTCTCTTTAGAAAATCTTTTCCTGTCCCGAGAAAACATTGGGACTACAGAAAGTGTTCCAGCAGTTTATCAGTAGCGAGAAGACTTGAAGTAGCGTTTAAAAGCCGCCATCTTGACCAGCCTCGTATTTTTTTTAATTAAACGTTATTATTACAAAACACGTTGAGGTAATAACATATAAACAATCAACAAGCAATCAAATATGGTGAACACAGTTTCTGTAAGGCACAAAAAGGAGCACACCACATCTAGACCACAGAGCCAAAACAAAAGGACCTGAGACATCGAACGCAAACATTTTTTTTTGGCACAGACAGATTTAAGCAATTTCAAGGAGGAGTAAAATTGTTTAAATTCATTCATAAAATGTTGAAAGCAGGGGGCAGAGTCTCTCCATTTACAATATGGTATTCAGCCAATAGGAAAACAACATTCAGTGTCCATTACATTTCTATTCACATTCACACCATATAAACTATGATTAACATTTAAATTTGGGAAGTTTGGGATTTTAAGGGATAGCCACTCTCTGATGTCACGCCAGAATGTCTTGGACAAGGGACAGGTGAAAAAGATGCTCTATGGTTTCTTCAGGAAAATCACAAAAGGTACAACAGCCTGACTTCTCAAACTTGAGCTGCTTATTAAGAAAATTTGGCACTGGGTAAATTGTATGACAAATTTTGAATTGTGTTTCTTTTACTTTAGGTGGAATTGGCAATTTAATGCAATATGACAATGCCTCTTCTGGCAGATTGTTTTTATCATAATCATGGAAAAGTATGGACTCGAATGCATTTGTAATAAATTTGTTGTTACATGCTTTCTCTAACAATTTGAGATGGTTGATTTTTAAGCTTGGTAGAGATGATTTAACACTGGAATGAATGATGGTATTTTGGATCAGGTGTATTAATGCTGTTGGAATAGCTTTACAAATTTGGAGATAATCTCTGTTTGTACAAGCGAAATGGAATCGGTCAATAAAACACGTGTAGTCCAGTAACATCCCATTACAGTCCATTAAATCAGTTACAAACAGAATTCCATTTTTAACCCATTCAGGTTTGAATATTGATTTCTTGTTGACTAATATTGACCTATTGTTCCATAGGACCGACCCATGTGGAGTGAAATTATGTGTGAATATCATTTTCCAAAAGCACAAAATTTGACTGTGATAATTTGACAGAGCAAATGGAATCTTGGTTATTTCAAAGTTGCATCTCAATAAGAAATCTAGACCATCAAATTTATCGAAAATGGCCTTTGGAATGTGAAACCACATGGAATTGGGTGAAGCAAAAAAAGCCTTTGACTCTGAATGATCCAATCAAGGCCTCAAAATCCAAAGCTTTTACCCCACCATTTTTATATTCTTTAACTAATTGGGATCTCTTTAAATAGTGTGTTTTACTTCTCCATATAAAATGAAAAATCACTGAATTGGCCTTTTTAATGTTGTTATTTGAGATAAAAAGAGAATGACAAGGGTATATTAACTTTGACACACCTTCAGCTTTGGATACAAGAACACTTCCAAAAAGTGTGAGATCCACTGATCAAAAGCCCTCTTCATATCACCAACACTTTTCTATGTTAACTTCCTCCATTTTTATAGGATCTTTAGAAATTGTTAAGCCCAAATATTTGACCTCAGATTTAACATTAATGGAGTCTATAGTGCTTTCCAGGCAGGAATGAATTGGGAGCAGTTCTTGTTAAGGTTAAGAGATAGACCTGAAGCCTCAGAGAAGGCAAAGAGCCTCATGTGTCATTACTTTTGGATAGAATTCTCCCAGTGTGACGTCATCAATATGGGACTCTACTTTCTGTGTTTTTTGTTTGTTTTTTTCTGTTTTCGTTAAACGTTAACGTCATTACAAAACATTGCAGAGGTAATGACATATAAACAAATAATATGCGAATTGCAGCTTTTATAAGGTATAAAAAGTAGCACATTATCTTAGATTATAAAACCAAAATTCCAGTAATTTTCAACATTCATCTCAACTTTTCTTCCACATTAATTTTTTATATAAAAAAAACAAAACACTGTTTAAACAATATATTATAGGCACTTTAAATGAAGATTATAACTGTCAGACAAATGTCTTTCCTTGTGCGTCATTTGTCTGCAGTTTGGACAAAAAACAAACCCTTATCTTGCATGTTCTTCACTTAAATGACTTCTGTTATAGACCAAATGCTCCGGTGGGGTCTTCTCTGAGCAGACGAAAGGAGACGAAAGGGGACGAAAGGGGACAAATGGGGACAAATGGGGACAGACGAACAGCGGAACAGCGGTGCTCGGGAATCGGGACCTACCTCCACCTCCACGTTCACCGGGGGAAGTGGCTTCGGGCCCGCGGACACCGAGGCGAGGAGCCGGGAGAGGAGCAGGAGCAGGATCATGTTCTCCGACGGCTAAAAACTGTTTTTTTTACTCAATAATGATGCATTTTCCAGAGTCTGCGACACTTCCCGATCCTGGCTCCCCTTTGCAGCTGAAACTTCCGTCTGTGTTCCCGTTAACCTCGCCCTCTTTTGTGTCGTAAAAACCTGTAAAGTAGTAAAAGACGGGCTGCTATTTTCCAGTCATTTTAAGTTAAAAAAGTCATCTCTTATCTCAGTATTGAGAGTTATTATTACAAAACTTGCTTGTGTGGAAAGCGTTTTGAAAGAATTATTATTTATTTATAGATATTATATATATATATATATATATATTTCTTTTTTTGTATTATTATAGAAAGGTTTTTGAAAGAATTATTGCTTCAGCAGTGGCGTCACAGCGCCGTAGTTCCCGCGTTAGCTCTAAAATGAGTTTATAACGTCCAGGACACGTTTTGTTTTTTGTTATAATCACCGTTTTAAAATCGAGATGGGAGATATTTTTTTTAATTTACAATGACTCGAAGATAGTATATTGCCTTTCATTTTTACATCGAATAAAGAAAAAACAACGTGAAACTAAATTAGTCAAGACTTTGGAGAAGTGATTTACCTTCTCCTTTTACTCATATTACGCAAAGAAAATGTAGAAAAGGTTCGCAAAGGAGGAAGGCACATTTTGACAGGGGACAGTTTAATGGCGTAACACCGGTGGCGTCACTTCCGGCGGCGAGGTCTTGTTATGGTTCCTACTTGACAGAAGCCGGCCGTTTTAAACACTTTTAAACTCTTTATTTGACTTTAAATATCATCTAAAGTTATCGCTCTGATAGTTTATAATTAAGTAACTGTTTACGAGTGTCTGTTTCTCTACGGCGTTTCCCCTGAGTTTTACTGTTTCATGTTAGCTTTAGCTGGTGTTAGCTTTAGCTGGTGTTAGCTTTAGCTGGTGTTAGCTTTAGCTGGTGTTAGCTTTAGCTGGTGTTAGCTTTAGCCGGCGTTAGCTCCGCTGTTTACTGGTCTGTCCTGGAGTCTCTGTAACCGCCAGTCGCGTTTCTCCCTCAACTCCTCATGGCCGTGGACCCGGAGCCCCTGCTGCCGGAGGACGCCGTGGGCAGGCGGGTGTCCTGCGGAGGAGACCGGGCCACGGTGCGGTACGTGGGGCCGGTGCCGCCGACCAAAGGCAAGACCGGGGACCCGCCCAACACCCCGCCCTGCACATGAACACATGAGCACACATGAGCACATGAGCACACATGAGCACATGAGCACACATGAGCACATGAGCACACATGAGCACATGTGAACACATGAGCACATGTGAACACATGAGCACATGTGAACACATGAGCACATGTGAACACATGAGCACATGTGAACACATGAGCACATGTGAACACATGAGCACATGTGAACACATGAGCACATGTGAACACATGAGCACAGCTCCGAGCTCATTTTACTGTGATGGTTTATATAAACAGATTCCTGGCTTGTGGGAGGATGTCCAGAACCTTTGACCCAAGTCAAACAGTTTAAAGGCAATGGAACCAAATACTAATGAAATGTATGTAAACTTCTGAGAAAGTCATGAAAAATCGTCTTAAAAATCCTCATTATTGAGGCATTTAGCAAATACAAATAATTTTGTTAATCCTAATTGACCTAAAACAGGAAAGTTTTGTCTGATTTCCAGCAAGTCCACTCACAGTAAGGACGAGGTGTTTTTCAGTGCAATAAACACAGTTTTTAAAAAAACAGCCTTTTATTTTAGTCTATTTCCTGGCTAAAAATTGTACATACTGTGGCTTTAATTTCACTTTGTAATGAGAGAAAATCAGTTGATGTGTCTGTTTTTTTTAGGAGTGTGGCTCGGAGTGGAGTGGGACAATCCAGAGAGAGGAAAACATGACGGAGTCCATGAGGGAGTGCAGTACTTCACCTGCAGGTTACGAGTACAAATAATAATAGCTTACTCTTATAATGCTCTTTACAGTCTTGTCAAAGCCTCTCAAAGCTCTACACTATAGTCATTATTCATTCAGTTCCACACCTGGTGATGCCAAGCTACTATTGCAGCCACAGCTGCTCTGGGCAGACTGTCAGAAGTAAGGCTGCCAATCTGCACCATCAGCCCCTCCAACCACCACCACCACCGATCATTCACACACACCACTTTCATACTAGGCAGTGTGGGTGAAGTGTCACATCGACAGAACCTGCAGGACTTGATCCTCCGACCTTCGGACAGTGGCTCAGTGGTTAGAACACTGAGCCACTGTCGCCCCTATACTACTACTGATGCTAGTACTACTACAACTACTGCTACTACTAATGCTACTACTGATGCTAGTACTACTACAACTACTGCTACTACTAATGCTACTACTGATGCTAGTACTACTACAACTACTGCTACTACTAATGCTACTACTGATGCTAGTACTACTACAACTACTGCTACTACTAATGCTACTACTGATGCTAGTACTACTACAACTACTGCTACTACTAATGCTACTACTGATGCTAGTACTACTACAACTACTGCTACTACTAATGCTACTACTGATGCTAGTACTACTACAACTACTGCTACTACTAATGCTAGTACTACTACAACTACTGCTACTACTAATGCTACTACTGATGCTAGTACTACTACAACTACTGCTACTACTAATGCTACTACTGATGCTAGTACTACTACAACTACTGCTACTACTAATGCTACTACTGATGCTAGTACTACTACAACTAATGCTACTACTGATGCTACTACTGATGCTAGTACTATTACAACTAATACTACTAGTAATGCTACTCTAGATACTATCACAACTACTACTGATACTACCACTACTAAAACTTACACCGAGAGCAGTTTGGACTTGTATTAGACCTGTTTTAGTCCAAGTTTAGACCTGGTTTCTCTATGTTTCAGTCCTGCTTTTGTCCTGCTTTAGTCCTGGTTCAGTCCCGGTTCAGTCCCGTTTTAGCCCTGTTTTAGCCCTGTTTTAGTCCCGTTTTAGTCCCGTTTTAGTCCTGCTTTAGTCCCGTTTTAGTCCCGTTTTAGTCCCGTTTTAGTCCCGTTTTAGCCCTGTTTTAGGCCTGTTGTAGTCCTATTTTAGCCCTGTTTTAGCCCTGTTTTAGTCCTGTTTTAGTCCTGTTTTAGTCCTGTTTTAGTCCCGTTTTAGTCCCGTTTTAGCCCTGTTTTAGCCCTGTTTTAGTCCCGTTTAGGCCCGTTTTAGGCCTGTTTTAGTCCCGTTTTAGTCCCGTTTTAGCCCTGTTTTAGTCCCGTTTAGGCCCGTTTTAGGCCCTTTTAGGGCTGTTTTAGTCCCGTTTTAGTCCCGTTTTAGTCCCGTTTTAGCCCCGTTTTAGCCCCGTTTTAGGCCCGTTTTAGGCCCGTTTTAGGCCTGTTTTAGGCCTGTTTTAGGCCTGTTGTAGTCCTATTTTAGTCCTGTTTTAGTCCTGTTTTAGTCCTGTTTTAGTCCTGTTTTAGTCCTGTTTTAGTCCCGTTTTAGCCCTGTTTTAGTCCCGTTTTAGTCCCGTTTTAGTCCCGTTTTAGTCCCGTTTTAGTCCCGTTTTAGTCCCGTTTTAGTCCCGTTTTAGCCCTGTTTTAGGCCTGTTGTAGTCCTATTTTAGCCCTGTTTTAGTCCCGTTTTAGTCCCGTTTTAGTCCCGTTTTAGCCCTGTTTTAGTCCCGTTTTAGCCCCGTTTTAGCCCCGTTTTAGCCCCGTTTTAGGCCCGTTTTAGGCCCGTTTTAGGCCCGTTTTAGGCCTGTTGTAGCCCTATTTTAGCCCTGTTTTAGTCCTGTTTTAGTCCTGTTTTAGTCCCGTTTTAGCCCTGTTTTAGTCCTGTTTTAGTCCCGTTTTAGCCCTGTTGTAGTCCTATTTTAGCCCTGTTTTAGTCCCGTTTAGTCCCGTTTAGGCCCGTTTTAGGCCCGTTTAGGCCTGTTTTAGCCCTGTTTTAGTCCCGTTTTAGTCCCATTTTAGCCCCGTTTTAGGCCCGTTTTAGGCCCGTTTTAGGCCTGTTTTAGTCCTGTTTTAGTCCTGGTTCAGTCCTGGTTCAGTCCTGGTTCAGTCCTGGTTCAGTCCTGTCTCATTCATCCTCCCTCCCTCAGTTGTCCCGGCTCTGGCTCCTTCGTTCGTCCTTCTAAAGTGTCCTTTGGTGTGGACTTCCTGTCAGTCGTACACGAACTGTACGAAAAGGACCAAGAGCAGAACCTGAATAAAGACGTCCACTTTATACTTGATGACAGGTAAGCCCCGCCCACTCACCTAAGCAGCGCTGTCATGGTCATTGGGGTTGTTTTCATTTGCACAGGGCCGATCACAATGTGTTCTCTCCGGACTCAAAGCTGTTTTAAAGCCTCCAGAGAATCAGTGCAGTGTGACGTCCATCCATCCATCCATTTTCTTCCGCTTATCCGGGGCCGGGTCGCGGGGGCATCAGTCTAAGCAGGGACTCCCAGACTTCCCTCACCCCGGACACGTCCTCCAGCTCCTCCGGTGGGACCCCAAGGCGTTCCCAGGCCAGCCGAGAGACATAGTCCCTCCAGCGTGTCCTGGGTCTTCCCCGGGGCCTCCTCCCGGTGGGACATGCCCAGAACACCTCCCTAGGGAGGCGTCCAGGAGGCATCCTGAGCAGATGCCCGAGCCACCTCAGCTGGTTCCTCTCAACGTGTAGGAGCAGCGGCTCTACTCCGAGCTCCTCCCGTGTGACCGAGCTCCTCACCCTATCCCTAAGGGTGCGCCCGGCCACTCTGCGGAGGAAGCCCATTTCAGCCGCTTGTATCCGCGATCTTGTCCTTTCGGTCATTACCCAAAGCTCATGACCATAGGTGAGGGTAGGAACGTAGATTGACCGGTAAATCGAGAGCTTCGCCTTCCGGCTCAGCTCCTTCTTTACCACAACGGACCGATACAGCGACCGCATCACTGCAGACGCTGCACCGATCCGCCTGTCAATCTCACGCTCCATCCTTCCCTCACTCGTGAACAAGACCCCGAGATACTTGAACTCCTCCACTTGGGGCAGAGACTCACCACCCACCCGGAGGGAGCAAACCACCTTTTTCCGGTCGAGAACCATGGCCTCGGATTTGGAGGAGCTGATTCTCATCCCAGCCGCTTCACACTCGGCTGCAAACCGCCCCAGTGCCTGCTGCAGGTCCTGGCTCGAAGAAGCCATCAGGACAACATCATCCGCAAACAGCAGAGATGAAATCCTGTGGTTCCCAAACCAGGCCCCCTCCGGCCCCTGACTGCGCCTAGAAATTCTGTCCATAAATATAATGAACAGAACCGGTGACAAAGGGCAGCCCTGGCGGAGTCCAACATGCACTGGGAACAGGTCTGACTTACTGCCGGCAATGCGAACACAGCTCCTGCTCCGGTCATACAGGGACCGGACAGCCCTTAGCAAAGAGCCCCGGACCCCATACTCCCAGAGCACCCCCCAAAGGACACCACGAGGGACACGGTCGAATGCCTTCTCCAGATCCACAAAACACATGTGGACTGGTTGGGCAAACTCCCATGAGCCCTCGAGGACCCGATGGAGAGTATAGAGCTGGTCCAGTGTTCCACGACCAGGACGAAAACCACACTGCTCTTCCTGAATCCGAGGTTCGACTATCGGTCGGATTCTCCTCTCCAGCACCCTGGAATAGACCTTACCGGGAAGGCTGAGGAGTGTGATTCCCCTGTAATTGGAACACACCCTCCGGTCCCCCTTTTTATACAGAGGGACCACCACCCCAGTCTGCCATTCCACAGGTACTGTCCCCGACCGCCACGCGATGTTGCAGAGACGTGTCAGCCAAGACAGTCCCACAACATCCAGAGACTTGAGGTACTCAGGACGGATCTCATCCACCCCCGGAGCCTTGCCACCGAGGAGCTTGCCAACCACCTCAGTGACTTCAGCCAGGGTGATGGACGAGTCCACCTCTGGGTCCCCAGTTTCTGCTTCCTCCTCGGAAGACGTGACAGTGGGATTGAGGAGATCCTCAAAGTATTCCTTCCACCGCCCGACAACATCCCCAGTCAGCAGCTCTCCACCCGCACTGTAAACAGTGTTGGTGAAGCACTGCTTTCCCCTCCTGAGGCGTCGGACGGTTTGCCAGAATCTCTTTGAGGCCGTCCGATAGTCCTCCTCCATGGCCTCCCCGAACTCCTCCCAACCCCGAGTTTTTGCCTCTGTGACTGCCCGAGCCGCGGCACGCTTGGCCCGCCGGTACTCATCAGCTGCCTCAGGAGTCCCACGAGCCAACAAGGCTCGATAGGACTCCTTCTTCAGCTTGACGGCATCCCTTACTTCCGGTGTCCACCACCGGGTTCGGGGATTGCCGCCGCGACAAGCACCACAGACCTTACGACCACAGCTACGAGCAGCCGCATCGACAATAGAGGTGGAGAACATGGCCCACTCGGAGTCCATGTCTCCAACCTCCCCCGGGATCAGGGAGAAGCTCTCCCGGAGGCGGGAGTTGAAGACCCCCCTGACAGAGGGCTCCGCCAGACGTTCCCAGCAGACCCTCACAATACGCTTGGGTCTGCCAGGTCTGTCCGGCTTCCTCCTCCGCCAGCGGATCCAACTCACCACCAGGTGGTGATCAGTTGACAGCTCAGCCCCTCTCTTCACCCGAGTGTCCAAGACACGCGGTCGGAGGTCAGATGACACGACAACAAAGTCGATCATCGACCTCCGACCTAGAGTGTCCTGGTGCCATGTGCACCGATGGACACCCTTGTGCTCGAACATGGTGTTTGTTATGGACAAGCTGTGACTAGCACAGAAGTCCAATAACAAAACACCGCTCGGGTTCAGATCGGGGAGGCCGTTCCTCCCAATCACGCCCCTCCAAGTGTCACTGTCGTTACCCACATGGGCGTTGAAGTCCCCCAGGAGAACAACGTGTGACGTGTTGAACATTTTACACAAGTCAAATTATTTTATATCAGATTATAGACGTGAAACTCGCTGTGAGCTCGGACTGACCACAGGAAAATGAAAATGTGCTCTTTAACCCCATTCTGTAGTTTTTCTTGAGTTTTCTGACAAACTGAAAACAGTTTGTCAGTGTTTTCTAATGTGTGAATTGTGTCACCATGGTAACTGCTGAACATTTTGCCATAGACATACATGTAGAACTGACTACACCCATGAAGTCACTGTATTACACAACACAAATGTGCATTTTAACAAGATTACTTTTAGCTGCCTGCCTGTGTTAAATATGATTGGTCTGTAGAATATTGTCATGTCATTTGAAACATAGCCATATAAGACAAAAGTTGCGTAATGCAGCTTTAACACAGTTGGATTGTGTTTCAGTTTCAGCCTTGAGAACCGACGCACCATGACCCTGGATCAGAAAGACGTGAACGGCCCCGGAGAAGACGGCGCCATCCGGAAAACGACGCCCAATATCCTACTACTGCGTCCTCTGCTCCTCCTCTGCATCCTCTGCTCCTCTGTCCCTCTCCTCTGCTCCTCTGTCCCTCTGTCCATCTGTACATCTCCTCTGCCCCTCTCCTCTGCTCCTCTGCCCCTCTCCTCTGCTCCTCTGTCCATCTCCTCTGCTCCTCTACCCCTCTCCTCTGCTCCTCTACCCCTCTCCTCTGCCCCTCTATCCCTCTCCTCTGCCCCTCTATCCCTATCTGCTCCTCTCCTCTGCTCCTCTGCTCCTCTCCTCTGCTCCTCTGCCCCTCTCCTCTGCTCCTCTGTCCCTCTCCTCTGCTCCTCTGTCCCTCTCCTCTGCTCCTCTGTCCATCTCCTCTGCTCCTCTGTCCCTCTCCTCTGCTCCTCTACCCCTCTCCTCTGCTCCTCTGCTTTATCTGCTCCTCTCCTCTGCTCCATCTGCCCCTCTCCTCTGTCCCTCTCCTCTGCTCCTCTGCTCCTCTGCTCCATCTGCTCCTCTCCTCTGCTCCTCTGCTCCATCTGCCCCTCTCCTCTGCTCCTCTGCCCCTCTCCTCTGTTCCTCTGCCCCTCTCCTCTGTTCCTCTGCTCCTCTGCCCCTCTCCTCTGCTCCTCTGCTCCTCTGTTCCTCTGCTCCTCTGCCCCTCTCCTCTGCTCCTCTGTCCCTCTCCTCTGCCCCTCTCCTCTGCTCCTCTTCCCCTCTCCTCTGTTCCTCTGCTCCTCTGCCCCTCTCCTCTGCTCCTCTGTCCCTCTCCTCTGCCCCTCTCCTCTGCTCCTCTTCCCCTCTCCTCTGTTCCTCTGCTCCATCTGCCCCTCTCCTCTGCTCCTCTGCCCCTCTCCTCTGTTCCTCTGCTCCTCTGCCCCTCTCCTCTGCTCCTCTGCTCCTCTGTTCCTCTGCTCCTCTGCCCCTCTCCTCTGCTCCTCTGTCCCTCTCCTCTGCCCCTCTCCTCTGCTCCTCTTCCCCTCTCCTCTGTTCCTCCGCTCCTCTGCCCCTCTCCTCTGCTCCTCTGCCCCTCTCCTCTGCTCTTCTGCTCCATCTGCTCCTCTCCTCTGCCTCTGCTCCTCTGCTCCTCTCCTCTGCTCCTCTGCCCCTCTCCTCTGTTCCTCTGCTCCTCTGCCCCTCTCCTCTGCTCCTCTCCTCTGCCCCTCTCCTCTGTTCCTCTGCTCCTCTGCCCCTCTCCTCTGCTCCTCTGCCCCTCTCCTCTGTTCCTCTGCTCCTCTGCCCCTCTCCTCTGCTCTTCTGTTCCTCTGCCCCTCTCCTCTGTTCCTCTGCTCCTCTGCCCCTCTCCTCTGCTCCTCCTCTCCTCTCGTGTCATTGGTCCTTGACTGTGTCACATGTGCAGTGGTTGAACCTGAGCCGCTCTCTGATTGGTCGATGGGATGACGTCGCAGCCATCACTGTGCAGCTGGAGGCACTGCAGGGACTGGAGCTCAGGTTAGAGTTTCAGTTTGACAAAAACTATTATGGATTTAGTTCACCAATGAATACTAAACTAATACTAAAACTAGACTAAAATAAATAACAATTTGTCTAAATCTGGACTAAAATGATTTTTTGCCTTTCTCTGCACTGGCAATAGACGAAATATAAATCTGTTCACTGGACACATGTTTTTGACAATTTGTCCACAGATTTAAACTTTGCCAGTGGCAGCGTCAGGTTCTGGTCCAGGGCAGATGGGTAGGTTTCTATAGATGTGTGTGAAATTTAAGAAAATGATCTGGTGCAAAGCTGCAGATATGTAGACCTACAAGGTTTGTGGACTGATTAATATAAACTCTGCTCCTTGTAAAGTAAAAAGTCGACTCTGGGTCAGAAAAGCAGCGCCTTTCTTTGATATGCCTTCATGTTTGTTTCTGTGAAATAAAGTGTGGGGAAAATCAGAGAATATTATCCTTCATCTGCGCTGACATCAGCTCAGCGCTCTGAGCCCCCTCTGATTGGCTGTTGTGTCAGTGACATCGACAAAAGTTTAACATTTTTCAGCTTTCAGGACTGTGCCCGTCCACATCATAGACTGAATATATACCGTAAATGGACACTAGTTGCTCCGCACTTCTGGCTTCACTTACTTTGTCCTCTCTCTCTGTCTCTGCTGCTTCAGACTCATTCTGGTCTTAAATGTTCGTATTAACCCTCTACATGATCCTGGGGTTTTTATTTCACTTTTGTGTCTGTAATCATGTTGAAGGAGACACTCGTCCCATTGGATATTAAGAGGAAAACAGCGACACCGTTCCCTCTGTGTCGAGTCCGTACCACTAAAACCAATCAGCATTTTCTAATCCAAATGTTTGTGCGTTACAGGCTTAACCGTCTGCAGATGCCCTCTGACCCTCCTCGACTCTCCAAGGCCTTCCTCCACCTCACAGTGCTGAATCTGAGCGAGTGCGCCCTCTCCTGGACACAGGTCAGTCTGACACATTTCCTCTCTGGAGTGACTCAGGACCAGGGAACAGCTGTAGAGAGTGGACACAAGACTAAAAACACAGATCGCTCGATATGTTTGTTAATGGAGTGTGAAACATGGTACGTTGTAGGTGCTACAGTGCGCCCCCATGTGGCCACAGCTGGAGGACCTGGGTCTGGAGGGGAACTGCATCTCCACGCTTTCCAAGTTAGTACTCATTTAGACCTAATTTAGTCCTGGTTTAGTCCTGGTTTAGTCCTGGTTTGGTATTGTTTAAACCTGCTCTAGTTCCTGGTTTAGTGCTGGTTTTGTCTTGGTTTAGCCTTGTTTTGGATCTGGTTTAGACCTGGTTTAGTCTCAGTTTAGTCTTGATTTGGTATGAGCAGTGCGGGTCCTGGTTTATTCTTTTGTTCTCTACAGTCCTGGTTCAGACCTGTTCCAGACACTGAAGTCCCTGAGTCTGTCTCAAAATCCTCTGGACCAGCTCTCCATTTTGTCCCTGTCGTCTCTGCCGAGGTACCACACGTCCACTCTGTCTGTCTCTTTTAAACAGCCTCAGTAATCGTATTGGAGCTTTAAATAAGAAGAGTGAATGGTATCGTTTTGTTCCAGACTGGAGCAGCTGAACCTGTCCAAGACCCAACTGTCCTCAATCCAATTCAGCGACGCAGGACCAGGTAACATCCGCCCCCAGACCAGAGCCAATCACAGTCAGCATTTTAAACCCATCCAGGAGCATTCACATCTGAGAGCCAGGTTAGAATGTGGTTACCTCATCAAAAACACACATGGAGTTGAGTTTTGCTTCATTCACACATGTTGTCTGTATCCCCAACAGTCAAAATGCTCCGTTTCACCTGATGATGTCATTTAGTCATAAATCAAAGTTACAAATAGCTGTTAACATTAAAACTAACTGCTTTACTTTTTAATGCTCTAAAATAACCTTAAGTTGTTGCTTTTATGTTTGGATATTTTTGTTACCACTTGATGACATCACAAGGAGGAATAGGGTGAAGAACTCAAGTCTAAATCTGCAGGGTTTGTGCGTTAAACATGTGTGAATGAAACAAAACACAACTCTGTAGAGCAATATGGGCCTTTAAACGAATCCAAGAATCCCACGCATTTAAGAACAGAGGTTTAAACTACAGGGTTAGCATTTTTTACACAGAATAAGACTCTATGGAGACACAGGGAGGGCATCTGACACACAGGGAGGGCAGGGTCATAGATGCATTGTAAATTCAGTTGTGATTAGACTTCTGTCCTGTGTCCACTTTTTTTTTTTTTTTTTTTTTTCAGGAGAAGAGACAAAAATGTTTCCCGTTTTGAAGAATCTGAACCTGGACCACAACAACATCTCGGAGGTGAGCTGGGCCTCGTTTACCAACATTACGGTGATATATTTGGGTGTGTATTTATGTATATATACAGCAGAGGGCACGTGGGATTTATAATATATTAATTATCAGCCAGGAAGTTAAAGCTTGAGCGTGAATGGGTCTTTCGAATGGACAATGACCCGACGCATACTGCCAAAGTGGTGACAAAGAGGCTTAAGGACAACAAAGAGGCTTAAGGATAGCAAAGTGGAGTGTCCATCACAAAGCCCTGATCTTAATCCTATAGAAAATGTGTCCATGTGTCTTCCCCAGTGGCGTGTGGTGAACGAGCTGTCCAAACTCCGGTCTTTGGTTCAGTTCTCGTGTAAGAGGAATCATCTGAAGGCCCCAGACGGAAACCACAGAACCACGTCCCAGCTCCTCATCGCCAAACTGGGACGATTGCTCGTGGTCAACAGTTGCGAGGTACAGTCCAACCCGCAACCTCCACAATTACCGGCTTTCAGATGGCATCACAGCATTCTATACGCCTTTTTTTTTCTTTTTAAACTTTCTACCATGTTATAAAACGTGAAGAGGTTTCAGATGTGACTTTCCAAAAGAGAAGCCCAAAGCTGCTGTAATGAAGCAGACTCCGGTGTGGTTTGTTTTTTGCAGATAAAGCAAGAGGAACGCAGGGGGGCGGAGCTTGACTACATTAAAATGTTCGGGGAGGCGTGGCTAAAGGCCGGAGGGAGGGTCCAGCTCAGTCCTGACTTCATCACTGACCACCCCCGATACCAAGACCTGATCCAGAGTGAGTCTAAAGGCCAGACTGGGTTTGAGTGGAACTGAGGGTCCTCATGGAGACTTGGTTTGGTCCCATTACAGTTCTGGTTTAATCCTGGTTTAGTCCTGGTTTAGTCCTGGTTTAGTCCTGTTTAGACCCAGTTTTGATGTGGTGGGTGGTGGGTTTAAAGTTCCCATCTGGGTTATTGTTAGGCTTTAGGTTAAAGTTGACTTTAAGTGTCTGTCGATACCCGATCTTAACCGATACCAGTGTGTAGAGACTGAAAATGACTCTTAGTTCCTTTACACAGTTCACTTATTACACAGAGATACAATAGTGTTATGTAACTGTTATTTATCCTTCACTTCAGACAGAACAGCTTTGTGTGAAGAAAGGTTCAAACATTATGAGACTTTCTGAGACAAAATCAGCCTGTAAAAAGTCTTATATTACATCCAGTTAAAGATACAAACAGGATATTGACTAAACTGATATCACCAAACTAATATCTGCTCCAGCTCATTTTTCAGGGTCAGTTTTGGTGCATCCCTCGTTAAGGTCGGGGTTTAGGTTAAAGGCGCTTTACCTGATTTTAAATGTCTTTAAATTTAACTAGTTTGGTGTGTGCGCCTGTGTGTGTCTGTGTGAGTGTGTGTGGTGGTCTGAGACACTGTAAAAGTGCCACTTCCCCGCCCATTTGTCCCAGGGCGGCTGTGGCTTCGGGTGTAGAGCTGCTCACATGTGACTCCTGTGTGTCCAGAGTACGGAGCCCCGGAGGAGGGAGAAATGAAGAAACCTCAGCCCTTTGCTCTGAAGAACCAGCTCCTCAGTCAGTACCTCTCTCTTTGTCCTGGTTTAGTCCTGGTTTAGTCCCGGTTTAGTCCCGGTTTAGTCCCGGTTTAGTCCCGGTTTAGTCCCGGTTTAGTCCCGGTTTAGTCCCGGTTTAGTCCCGGTTTAGTCCTGGTTCATTCACAGATAATAGTTTTTAACTCATTCCTCTTTTTGCAGAGATTTCGTTTGAGTTTCCGGACGACTCTGAGAGGAAACGTTTGGAGAAGAAACTCCCAGGTACAAACTTCTGACACTTTAAACCCGTCTCACCTCACAGCAAGAGGGTCCTAGGTTCAACTCCCGAGCCTTTCAGTCGGGAGTCTGGTCCAGAGAGCCATCTATGAAGTCGAGTCCTGGTCGAGTCCTGGTCGAGTCCTGGTCTATTTCAGTAATTTTCCAAAGAAGAGTATTGGGTGCTCCTCTTCTCTCTGGGTCTGGGTACTGCTACTACTACTTCTACTACTTCTACTACTACTACTTCTACCACTGCTGCTGCTGATCACCCAGAGCCACTGAAGGATCAAATGCAGGTTTAACCCAGAGACACATAATTGTCATGATAATTATGTCCCTGTTTCTTGTTGTTGGTCTTTAGCGTCGATGGAGGTGCAGAAGGTCAAAGGTCTCCTCCACAGACTCCTCAAGGTCCCAGCCACAGAGCTCCACCTGTCCTACACCTCCCCCAAGGTACACACCTGGCTAGTTTTGGTTAGTCCTGGTTTAGTCCTGGTTTAGACCTGGTTTAGACCTGGTTTAGTCCTGGTTTGGACCTGGTTTGGACATGGTTTGGACCTGGTTTGGACCTGGTTTAGACCTGGTTTAGACCTGGTTTGGACCTGGTTTAGACCTGGATCAGTCCCGCTTCAGTCCTGGTCTTGTTTGTTTCAGATGGTGGGGACAGAGTTCCAGTTGGATAATGACCTCAAGAGTCTTCAGTTTTACTCAATCGAAGCCGGAGACACAGTCCAGGTCCGGTGGTCCTGATCCTGGTCTGGGTCCTGGTCTGGGTCCTGGTCTGGGTCCTGGTCTGGGTCCTGGTCTGGGTCCTGGTCTGGGTCCTGGTCTGGGTCCTGGTCTGGGTGCTGGTCTGGGTCCTGGTCTGGGTCCTGGTCTGGGTGCTGGTCTGGGTGCTGGTCTGGGTCCTGGTCCAATCCACAAGAAAGACTGTCACTATTACAGAAAACACTCTTACATCTGTGCCAACCTTTCAAACCAGTCGAGTCCCCGTCGAGTCCCCGTCGAGTCCCCGTCGAGTCCCCGTCGAGTCCCCGTCGAGTCCCCGTCGAGTCCCCGTCGAGTCCCCGTCGAGTCCCCGTCGAGTCCCCGTCGAGTCCCCGTCGAGTCCCCGTCGAGTCCCCGTCGAGTCCCCGTTTACAGTGATCTCACTGCTGCTCGTGTAAATTCAGATTAAAACTGGTTTTCTTGAAATACTGAATTAGTTTTTTTTTTCAGCTCTAGTGCCCTACACTGAACCTGCAAACTGTTTCTTTGGGTAAGACACTTCTCTCACCTTTGTAAAGCCCAAAATCACAGCAGCAGAAAAACAAATTAATCAACAGAAAACAAGCAAGTGGAGAAGTGTCCCAGAGCGCCCCCTGTCCTTAGACCCCCCTCTGCAAGAAAAAACAAAAAAAACAAAACTCTGGGAAAAAGAGAAACCTCGAGGAGAAGCACAGTGAAGGAGAGATCGGCTCAACTAAGAGCCAGAGCCGCTCGACTAAGAGCCAGAGCCGCTCGACTAAGAGCCAGAGCCGCTCGACTAAGAGCCAGACGGAGGCTTATTCACAGTAGGGGTCAGGTATTGGGTCGTCCAGCCGGGCGAGGGAAGGGAGGACCCGGGTTCACAGAACAGGATCAGACACAGGACGGCTGCAGTTTCACTTCCCAGAGGGGAGAGGGATTTGGCATTTTATTGGGGGTTTGTATTTCCAGTGGAAGTTGAGAGAGCAGACTCTTTAGATCTCTGAGCTCATATTTGACATGGCACACATAGACGAGATAGAAAGAAAATGTAAAAAGGTGATTAAAGTTATGAGTGGCTGGGAGAGAGTGGGGGGCTCGTGGTACAGCCCTAAAAAGACTATCAGGCCTTAATAAAATCAGTTTTTGATTATGGTTGTGTGTTGTACGGATCAGCAGCCCCTTCTGTGTTAAAACAGTTGGATGTAGTACAGCCACAGGCCCTGAGCGTCTTGTGGAACATTAAAAACATCTCCAGTCAACGGGAGAAATGCCTCTTGACCTCAGGGGGAAGCAAATTACTCTAAACGATTAAATTCATCTCAGGAGTCACGGAGAGGCACATCCTACCAAGGACGTGCTTTTGGATTACTCAGAGTATGGAAAAAGACAGAGTATTTGGTACTATTGGCTTTAAACTGTATGACTTGGGTAAAATGTTTTGGAATTTCTGCCCATTCCTCCAGACAGAACTGGTGTAACTGGCCCGAGTTTGTGGACGTCTCGCTCGCACGTTCCTGTTCAGTTTGCCTCATAAACTTGATAGGACTGAGATGAGGGCTTTGTGACGCCACTCCAGAACATTGACTTTGTTATCCTTAAGCCTCTTTGTTATCCTTAAGCCTCTTTGTCACCAGTTTGGCCGTATGCTTCAGGTCATTGTCCATTTGTTCCGAGCTTTAACTTCCTGCTGATGTGTTGAGATGTTGCTTCAGTTTTTCCACATAATGTTCTTTCCTCCTGATGCATCTGTTTTGTGAAGTGCACCAGTCCCTCCTGCAGCAAAACATCCCCACGACACGATGCAGACACCCCCGTGTTTCACAGTTGGGATGGTGTTTCTCAGACTTGCAAGCTTCAATTTTCAGTTCAGTTTTACTTTGTTCAGACACAGGACATGTCTCCAAACATGAAGCTCTTTGTCCCTGTGCATTTACAAACTGTCCTCTGTGTTTTTTCTGTTTCTTTTGGAGTCATGTCTTCTTCCTGCAGAGTGTCCTTTCAGTCCATGTCCTCAGTCCTCGTTTCACTGTGGATAATGACACACTCTTACAGCTTCAGCAGCTTCTTCACCAGGTCTTTTGGTTTTGTTCTTGTGTTGATCTGCACATTTCAGACCAAAGCACCCGTGTCCTTCCTGAGCGGTGTGATGCTGGACATTCTCATGGAGCCTTTTTATTGTTTGAACAATTCTTAGTTTTTTCCTCATTGCACTCCCCCTTCAGGACACAATGAGCAATCACCAACAGACAGGGCAAGATCCTTCGCTCTTCTGCTGACCTGCCATAAAATGATGAGTGAGAATCAAACTTACGAGATGTCAGTGTCTCCAGAGAAGGTTCAGTCTCAACGTTCACAGAGACGAGCTGATGTTCACCTCAGCAGCACCACATGATGAAGCCAAACGCACAAACCGTCTGTGCAACACAACCAGGGACAGAGGACACTGCTTATCATGAATCACACGACTCATCATAGAAAAGGGGAGGGGCCTAGGGTGAATCACACGACTGTCACAGAGAAAAGGGGAGGGGCTTAGCATGAGGAAAACACTGGGGAAAGTTCGATAAGGCGCTAACTAATGATGACATGTAGTTTTCTGAAAAACTTGTTCTGGGGGTGGATGAGATCCGTCTAGAGACTATGTCTCTGGGCCCTTGGGGTCCCACTGGAGGAGCTGGAGGACGTGTCTGGGGTGAGGGAAGTGCTTAGACTGCTGCCCCCGCCCAGGTAAGAGGAAGAACATGAAAGGATCAATACTTGTAAAATGTGTAACTGTAAAACAAAATGTGTATGTATAACACAATATTTGTAAGTGTAAAAAAAAGTATATACACACAATTTATACATATATATGTGTGTGTATCTGTGTGTGTGTGTATCTGTGGTACACTGACGCACACATTTCTTTCTCCAGTTTTATTTTCTTAATTTCTGATACTGGTAGGATTCTGCAGCTTCACATCGTCATTTTGGTAAAAATAAATAAATAAATAAAAAATCCGTGACTCGTCAGTGACGTGCAGCTGGATCTGTCCAAATTTATTCATTAATCATTAATCATAATCAATTATTTTTATTTGTTAATACATAAATAAATAAATGTCCATAGGAGGGGCCCAAAACAACGTGATGACGTTTAGGCGACGTCAGCTCCCATTGGACGTCACAGTTTTCTAACGCGGAAGTCGGTGGATTTGTTTTATGAAGTTGTTTTAGATGAATATTATGATTTAAAATGTGTAAATTATAACAAAATGATCTACGGGGGTCAGAGATGAGAACCATAGAGACACAAGCTCAGATATCTGCCCCCTAGAGGCCAGACACAGTGTGTGTTTTAAACAGGCAGCTGTGAGGACAGCCCCGGGCCTCATCATGAGGACCCCCCTCCAGGCTAACAGAGCTAACGGAGCTAACGGAGCTAACGGAGCTAACAGCCCGCGGTGAGCGCCTCTAAGGGAAACAGCCCTGAAACATGGAACAAGTGAAGCAGGAGGAGGACACGGAGCAGTGGGAGCAGAGAGGAGGAGCAGAGGAGCAGGAGGAGCACAGAGGAGGAGCAGAGGAGCACAAGAGCCCCGCGGAGGAGCACAGCTACTGCGCAGCGTAAGTGTCTTTGTCCCGGACAGACGCGTCTGTTTGGACCAAACAACCACCACAGAACTGAAGACACTTGACCCTCATGTCCCGAGTTTGACCCTATGTCCAGTGGACAGTGCAGGGGACACAGTGCAGTGGACACGGTGCATTATTATTATGTCTTCCTTTTATGTTTATTGTACACTCTGTCCACTCTCTGTCCACACTCTGTCCACTCTCTGTCCACTCTCTGTCCACTCTCTGTCCACACTCTGTCCACTCTCTGTCCACTCTCTGTCCACACTCTGTCCACACTCTGTCCACACTCTGTCCACACTCTGTCCACTCTCTGTCCACTCTGTCCACTCTCTGTCCACTCTCTGTCCCCACTCTGTTTTAAACTCGAGGACAAAGTCTCACTTTCCTCAAACTCATGAATCATTTTAAATCGGCGCCGTTTCAGACTCTGGTCACAGACGTTTCACCTTTTACCTGAAGCTTCATGTTTGAGCTTTAATCCACTATTTTCAAGACGCCATTTTGACGATTAAACCCCGTCTAATCTCCACCTGTACACGCCCACGGTGACACGCCCCCACTGCGACACGCCCCCCCAGCGACACGCCCCCACTGCGACACGCCCCCACTGCGACACGCCCCCACTGCGACACGCCCCCACTGCGACACGCCCCCCACTGTGACACGCCCCCACTGCGACACGCCCCCTGTGACACGCCCCCTGTGACACGCCCACAGTGTCGTCCGCTCTTCCTTCTCCTGTTTTATTTTCTTAATCGTTGACACTCGTAGGATTCTGCAGCGTCGCGTCGTCATTTTGGTACAAATGAAAAAATCTGCTCCGTAGTGTGAGGAGGAGGAGCAGGAGGAGGAGGAGGCGCCGGCGCCACTTTGTGTCGTATGTTGATAAATCTAAAATAAAGATGCACAGTGTCAGTTTATTTCTAGAGACACAAACACGATGGGTCTGTGTTCGGTCCTAACGATGTCGTGTTGTTTTCAGTTTGGAGCCGCCTCATCTTAAAGAGGAGCCGGAGCTTTGCATCAAACAGGAGCCTCAGGACTTCCCCCTGCACATCATCACCATCAAAACTGAAGATGATGATGAAGAATATGATGAAGACAAGTCACCTGTGCTTCACCAAAGACCAACTGAGGAAACGAATGGAGAAGAGTGTGGACCAGACTGCAGCTCGCGTCCACTCACACAACTCCACTCATACCAGAGACCATACAGCTGTTCAGACAGCGAGGGTCAGAGGGACAGCGAGGGTCAGAGGGACAGCGACGGTCAGAGGGACAGCGACGGTCAGAGGGACAGCTCCGACGACACTGACCTCTCAGAAGACTACAGTCGAGAACCCGGTCCGGCCAAAAGAAGCTACGCCGTCATCCCTCCTCAGCAGAGCCCAGAGCAGAGACCATACAGCTGTTCAGAGCAGAGACCCTTCAGCTGTACAGAGTGTGGCAAGAGCTTTCGGTTGAGAGGAACCTTGAAGCTGCACATGTACTATCACTTCAGAAACGGCCGTTATAAATGTTCTGAGTGTGGGATGAAGTTTGCAAAGAAATGGATTTTGCAGAGTCACATGTCGGTTCACACGAAGGGACGGCCTTACAGCTGTTCAGTCTGTCATAAATGTTATAAACACAAATCTTATCTGGCTCTACATTTGAGGCATCACCATCACGTCTGCCCCGTTTGCCAGAAACAATTCTCAAACAAGACTGAACTCGCGGCTCATCTGGACCAGTGCAAGAAAAGCTCCCGCGAATGTTCCGTCTGTGACAAATGTTTTAAGAGTAAATCCAAACTGATACAACATCTACGAGGTAAACACTGCATGTGTCCCGTTTGTAGAGAAGCTTTTCCAGACAAGATCAAACTAAACGAACATTTGAGATCCCACGAAGAGCCACCTGCCGAGAGACCGTCCGCCCTGTCCTGTCCTCAGTGTGAGAAGGAATTCACGAGCAGCACAGGTTTAGCCCAGCACCAGAGGATCCACACACGCAGCCTCCACAAATGTGCCGTCTGTCCCAAAGCTTTTAAAACTAAATCTTTGCTCAAAACCCACATGGAAACTCACATCGTAAAAACGCCCCACGTGTGTTCAATTTGTAACAAAGTGATTCAGAGAAAAAGTGACTTCACCAAACATCAGAGACGCGTCCATCACATGTGCCCGGTCTGCTCTCAACAGTTTACAGATCAAACCAAACTAAACCAACACCTGAAAGGTCACATGGAGGGCAGGGTTCTGGACCCGTCCGTTCTACAAAGTGAAAGTGAATCCACAAAACCATTCATCTGTTCACTGTGTGGGAAGCGCTACAGAAGAAAGGCTCTTCTGCAGGCGCACATGTTCGCTCACTCGGGAGAGAAACTGTTCAGCTGTTCAGTTTGTGCTCAACAGTTTACAAATCAGAAAAAACTAAACCAACACTTGAAAAGTCACATGAAGGACAGTGCTGTGGACCGGTCAGTTCTACAAAGAGAATCCAAGAAACCATTCAGCTGTTCACTGTGTGGGAAGCAGTATCTGAGACGGGCTCTTTTACAGGTGCACATGTTTGCTCACTCAGAGGAGAAACCTTTCAGCTGTTCAGTTTGTGAGAGATGTTTTACGTTTAAATATGAAATGAATCGACATCTGAGACTTGAGCATCGCATCTGTCCAGTTTGTGAAGAAGAATTTAAACTAGACACAGATTTAAGTGACCATTTGAAGTCTCATGTGGAGGACGGGACCATGAAACCATTCAGCTGTTCACAGTGTGGGAAGGAGTACAGAAGGAAGTGTGATCTGAACAGGCACATGTTTGTCCACTCAGAAGAGAAACCTTTCAGCTGTTCAGTTTGTGACAAAGGCTTTAGTTCAAAATATGATCTTAACCGACATTTGAGACGTGTTCATTGCACCTGTCCAGTTTGTAAAGAAGAATTCACGAGAAACGCAGATTTAATGAATCATCTGACGACTCACGTGGAGGATGGGACGTTTGACCAGTCTCGCTTTGAAAGGGAATACATGAAACCATTCAGCTGTTCAGTTTGGGAAGGAGTTTAGGATGAGAAATCAGAAGACGCACGTGTCCGTCCGCCCCGGAGAGAAACCTTTCAGCTGTTTTGTAGTGAATTACCTGGTGCGATTTAAGAAAGTCTTGACAAACTTAAGTGAAATCTTTCCTCTGTTCAGTTTGAATCAAAGTCATTGTCTGAAAAGCCCGTCTGAGGAGCATCCATGTCGAGGTTTGTTTGGACACTTCACCTTTGGCTCCATCCAAACCACAAATATCAGAGGATCGATCTGACTGTGCAGGGGCAGGGCTCTGTTCTGTGAGACACTGCGTCACCCAAAAAGAACTGATCTTTTCTGAATAAATCAAATCTCAGTCGTACCTGAATGATACTTTAGAGTCGTACAGCTGTAGGGGTCACTTCAGCTGCCAGGGCTGGGCTTGGTCTTGACCTGAGCTTGTAGTAGTGAAGAAATGAACAGACTTGAAAATACTTTTACTGTTACCTTTCAAGTATTAACTTTGTGTCTTGTGTGTTTATTTAAACTTTAAATTGGTGCTCATCTAAGACTTGTTCATTTCAGTCCAGTTTGTAACCATGCAGCTGTTCTGTGTGTGGGGAGGAGGGCAGATGCACGTGTTTGTTCAGAGAAACCTTTCAGCTGTTCAGTGTGTGCCAAAGGTTTCAGATGTAACACTCGAGGACTCGTACAGAGGGAAGGTCTTGTGTGAAAACAAAGAACCATGCAGCTGTTCAGACTGAGGACACGACCTGAGGACTTCTCTGTTGATGCTGTTTGTTTAGGGGGTTTTGTTTAAAATGTAAGTACAGGACGACTAAATAAATGAAAAAATAAATGTCTAATATCTGCTGAGGCCAAAACGTCTTTTTTGGTAAATCCAGGACTGAACTGATCCAGTAGTTCAGGGGTCGGTGACCTTTAACCCCTAAAGAGCCGTTTGGACCCGGTTTCTCCAGAAAAGAAAAAACAAAACTCTGGCAGCCACAAATACTTTTGATCTAAAATGAAGACAACACTGTATAAACTGTACACTCCGTCATAAAACATCAAAAATAAATATTTGTAAAATCTCTGCATAAATATGTATTTTCTCTGGTTAATGTGACGTCTGCTCCTGACCGTCTGCACAGCGTCTGCGTCTGCATCTGTCGGGCTGAAGGTTCCTCAGGTCTGTGTCTGAGGTTGATGTTTGTTGGTTTTTGGAGAAAAGCTGCACAGACGGATCTGATTTTCACTTTTGTTTTTAAAGTGAACAGATGACCTGATGTCACTGAACGACTCGTCTCCGTCTGAACAGTGAGACTGACCTGAGTCTGACCTGAGACTGACCTGAGACTCTAAACTCACAGATGTTAAACCTGAGTGACCTCTGACCCCTGACCTTATCCCTCATGACCCTGATGAACTGTGATTGAGTTTGATTCACATGATCCAGATTTACCAGAAAAATGACAATCCTGAGAAAGTACTGCACATACAAGTACTGCACATACACAAGTACTGCACATACACAAGTACTGCACATACACAAGTACTGCACACACACAAGTACTGCACACACAAGTACTACACATACAAGTACTGCACACACAAGTACTGCACATACAAGTACTGCACATACACAAGTACTGCACACACCTGCTGATAATACTCACAATACTGATACTTCGACTGTCACTGCTGCTGTTCCTTGGTCCAGACGGTGAGTAAATATATTTGATCTGCTTCAGTCTTTTACCTCAGATGCCCTTCCTCTTTGTGGCTTTTTCATATTTTCCTCAAACATTTTACAGGAAGTGAGTTTCATCTTTTTCCAGTCAGAGGAGCTCAGATTGTGTCAGATGCCCTCCCTGTGTGTCAGCTATGTATATGGGTGGGTCTACGTACAATACGGCATTGGCTTAATATTTTTTTCTTGGATTTGATGTGTTTTTGCCAAATTTGATAAACGTCTGACACAAGTGTCTGTTTCCTCACATCTCCTCTAACTCTACGGGGCATTAAAGAGGAGGTATTTACTCCTGTGGGGCATTAAAGAGGAGGTATTTACTCCTGTGGGGTATTAAAGAGGAGGTATTTACTCCTGTGGGGCATTAAAGAGGAGGTATTTACTCCTGTGGGGTATTAAAGAGGAGGTATTTACTCCTGTGGGGCATTAAAGAGGAGGTATTTACTCCTGTGGGGTATTAAAGAGGAGGTATTTACTTCTGTGGGGCATTAAAGAGGAGGTATTTACTTCTGTGGGGCATTAAAGAGGAGGTATTTACTTCTGTGGGGCATTAAAGAGGAGGTATTTACTTCTGTGGGGTATTAAAGAGGAGGTATTTACTTCTGTGGGGTATTAAAGAGGAGGTATTTACTCCTGTGGGGTATTAAAGAGGAGGTATTTACTTCTCTGGGGTATTAAAGAGGAGGTATTTACTTCTCTGGGGTATTAAAGAGGAGGTATTTACTTCTGTGGGGTATTAAAGAGGAGGTATTTACTCCTGTGGGGTATTAAAGAGGAGGTATTTACTCCTGTGGGGTATTAAAGAGGAGGTATGTACTTCTGTAACACAAAACATATTTATCTCCATGTTTCCTTTTTTTGGGGAAGACCCAGGACACGCTGGAGGGACTATGTCTCTCTGGCCTGGGAACGCCTTGGGGTCCCACCGGAGGAGCTGGAGGACGTGTCCGGGGTGAGGGAAGTCTGGGAGTCCCTGCTTAGACTGAGGCCCCCGCGACCCGGCCCCGGATAAGCGGAAGAAAATGGATGGATGGATGTTTCCTTTTATTGTTTTGAAAATGGTAAATTTGCCCCAAAGCTCTGAGTCTCTCCTCTCTTTGCTCTCTGTGCTAAGCCCCTCCCCCTTCAGAGCACAATCATCGCACTAATGAAACTCCTGCACATCACACCAGGTTTGTCGCGTCATAGTGCACAGTTTGTGTCATGTTTTTGTTTATTTATGGAGGATTGTGGGCGGAGCCTCGTACATGGGTGATGTAGGCGTGTGGGGGCGGAGCATCGTACAGACTCGTACTGCTGACTGTAAGGAGGATTTGAATAGGGCCCAGGAGAGATCTCTAGATGAGTCAGAGGTTAAACCTCTTACATGAGCTTTAGCTTCACACGTTTAAAAAAACACATCTGATGTAAAACAGTTTAATGACAAACACTTCACTGAACAAACTGCACATTTCCTCGTGTTTTATTATAAACTGTGACATTTTGATACAGAGCAGTGGGCGGGGACAGGGGGGAGGTGAAAACTGATTCTCTGAGCGCTCAGATCTGACCAAACCACACAAAACCAGGAGGTTTGGGGTTTTGAAACAGCACAGTTTGAAAAGAGCAGTGGGCTTTAAATCCTGGATTAGACCTGGTTTAGACCTGGTTTAGACCTGGTTTAGTCCTGGTTCAGGTCAGATCTGTGGAGAGGCGAGCCCACTCAAAGTTGGAGAAATACTTGAGAGACAAGTTTAATGCCAAACTGGGGAACATTCCAGTCAAAGTAATAAACTCTGTAGTTTCTAGTCGAGGGAGAACCTTCAAAAGTCCAGACCAAGTCCAGACCAAGTCCAGACCAAGTCCAGACCAAGTCCAGGTCTTTGGTCCAAACTTCAGGTTCCACATTAAAACTCCACAGACACATGTTTTTATAATAATAATATTCAGTCCTACTTCAGTCCCGTTTCATCCTGCGTCAGACACAGGATTTTCAAAATAAAAGCTCAGGTCGTGATGCAAAACCAGATTTAATCCCAAACCCGACGTTTATGGACGAGTTTGGAATTTCAAATTAAAAAAGTGAAAAAAAAAATTTAAAACAAAAGTTCATGTTAAAATAAAACATCTTTGGTTTGAGAGGTTCTAGTCCTGGTTTAGTCCTACTCTTGGTTCAGCCCTGCTTCAAACTTGGTCCAGACCCGGTTTAGTCCTGGTTTAGACCCAGTTCTGACCCGGTTCGTAGCAGGTCCCGTCTCTTCGGTCTGGACAGAGACACGAGAATCCACCGAGTTTGGGCAAACACAGATGAGAACAACCGCCGTTCTGCTCACAGTAATTATACACTGCAACAAAAAGACCTGGTTTAGACCTGGTTTAGTCCTGGTCTAGTCCTGGTTTAGACCTGGTTTAGTCCTGGTTTAGTTCTGGTTTAGACCTGGTTTAGTTCTGGTTTAGTCCTGGTTTAGACCTGGCCCAGTCCCGGTATAGTCACAGTCTAGTCCCAGTCTTGTTCCGGTCTTGTCCCGGTCCAGTCCCGGTCCAGTCCCGGTCCAGTCCCGGTCCAGTCCCGGTCCGGTCTCACCTCGGGGGCAGTAGTCTGTGGTGCTGATCCCGTAGACTCTGGACTTTCTCTGGGGACTGATGACCAGGGTCTCAGTTCGACTGAACCGGTCTAGACCCACCACAGCGTCTCTGTGAGAGACGGACACAAGGGGGCGTTAGCAGAGGGAGGAGCTTAAAGAGGGAGGAGCTTAAAGACACAGCTTGAGTCTCTATGGTTCTCATCTCTGTGGATCATTCTGGGTGTAGTGTTTAGGGTGTAGGGTTCAGGGTGTAGTGTTCAAGGTGTAGTGTTCGGGGTGTAGTGCTCGGGTGTAGTGTTGAGGGTGTAGTGTTGAGGGTGTAGTGTTGAGGGTGTAGTGTTCGGGGTGTAGTGTTCGGGGTGTAGTGTTCGGGGTGTAGTGTTTAGGGTGTAGTGTTCGGGGTGTAGTGTTTAGGGTGTAGTGTTTAGGGTGTAGTGCTCGGGGTGTAGTGTTTAGGGTGTAGTGTTTAGGGTGTAGTGCTCGGGTGTAGTGTTTAGGGTGTAGTGTTCGGGGTGTAGTGTTTAGGGTGTAGTGCTCGGGGTGTAGTGTTTAGGGTGTAGTGTTCAGGGTGTAGTGTTCAGGGTGTAGTGTTTAGGGTGTAGTGTTCAGGGTGTAGTGTTCAGGGTGTAGTGTTCAGGGTGTAGTGTTTAGTGTTCGGGGTGTAGTGTTCGGGGTGTAGTGTTCAGGGTGTAGTGTTCGGGGTGTAGTGTTCAGGGTGTAGTGTTCAGGGTGTAGTGTTCAGGGTGTAGTGTTTAGTGTTCGGGGTGTAGTGTTCGGGGTGTAGTGTTCAGGGTGTAGTGTTCGGGGTGTAGTGTTCGGGGTGTAGTGTTCGGGGTGTAGTGTTCGGGGTGTAGTGTTTGGGGTGTAGTGTTCGGGGTGTAGTGTTCGGGGTGTAGTGTTCAGGGTGTAGTGTTCAGGGTGTAGTGTTGAGGGTGTAGTGTTCAGGGTGTAGTGTTCGGGGTGTAGTGTTGAGGGTGTAGTGTTCAGGGTGTAGTGTTCAGGGTGTAGTGTTCAGGGTGTAGTGTTCAGGGTGTAGTGTGTATCGTACCTCCTCCAGTCGGTGTAGTACAGGCTCCTTCCCACCGACACCAGACCAAACGGATACTGGACATGGTCTGAGACGGTGCTCCTCTGTCTCAGGTGAGGGTCCATACACTCCACTCTACGGGTGCCTGACAGGGACAAACAGCTTCACCTCATGACATCATCAGGTGGACTCGTACTCCTCATGTAGTATATGAAGTATATCTGACCTGCGTCGGCCCAGCAGAGCAGCGTGCTCTGGGGGTCGTAGGTCAAGCCGTTGGGGAGACCCAGATCCTCCTGGACCAGAACGACCCGGTCCGACCCGTCCATGTTCGACATCTCGATCTTTGGACCGTCCCTGTTCCAGTCCGACCAGAAGATCCTCCTGGAACCAAACAAAACCGGGTCAAATCCTCCTGGAACCAAACAAAACCGGGTCAAATCCTCCTGGAACCAAACAAAACCGGGTCAAATCCTCCTGGAACCAAATAAAACCGGGTCAAATCCTCCTGGAACCAAACAAAACCGGGTCAAATCCTCCTGGAACCAAACAAAACCGGGTCAAATCCTCCTGGAACCAAACAAAACCGGGTCAAATCCTCCTGGAACCAAACAAAGACCAGGTCCTCTAGACCGGTTTAGATTCCAGTCTTACCCCGTAGACCGGTTACGATCCTGGTCTTACCCGTAGACCGGTTACGATCCTGGTCTTACCCGTAGACCGGTTACGATCCTGGTCTTACCCGTAGACCGGGTCTGTGACGATGGCGCGCGGGTTTTCCAGGTCTGTGTTGAACAGGACTCTGCGCTGGGACCCATCGAGTCTGGAGACCTCCACCAGGTCCAGACCTGAGTCGGTCCAAAACAGAAGCCGAGAGACCGGGTCCAAGGCCAGACCCTCAGGACTTTGGAGGTCTGAGGAGAGAGAGAGATATTAGAGCAAGACCAGAGACCGGACCAGAGACCGGACCAGAGACCAGAGACCAGAGACCGGACCAGAGACCGGACCAGAGACCGGACCAGAGACCGGACCAGAGACCGGACCAGAGACCAGAGACCAGAGACCAGAGACCAGACCAGAGACCAGACCAGAGACCAGAGACCAGATCTACACCAAATCTAAACCAGGACTTGTGTCTGGTTTTGATACTTCTGAGGGCCCTGGTCTGGACCTGGTGCAGACTCACCTGAGCTGACGAGGGTCCGGGGGCCTCGCTCTGTGTCCCTCAGTGACGCTCGGCCGATGCTGGGCCCCGAGATCTCGGTCCAATAAACAGAGTCCTCCACACAGTCATAGGCCACAGCAATGACCACCCGGTCCTGAAAGAGACCAAGACCTGGTTTAGACCTGGGTTAGTCCTGGTCTAGTCCTGGTTTAGTCCTGGTTCAGTCCTGCTTTAGTCCTGCTTTAGTCCTGGTTTAGTCCTGGTTTAGTCCTGCTTTAGTCCTGGTTTAGTCCTGGTCTAGTCCTGGTCTAGTCCTGGTTTAGTCCTGGTTTAGTCCTGGTCTAGTCCTGGTTTAGTCCTGGTCTAGTCCTGGTCTAGTCCTGGTCTAGTCCTGGTCTAGTCCTGCTTTAGTCCTGGTCTAGTCCTGGTCTAGTCCTGGTCTAGTCCTGGTCTAGTCCTGGTCTAGTTCTGGTTTAGTTCTGGTCTAGTCCTGGTCTAGTCCTGGTCTAGTCCTGGTCTAGTCCTGCTTTAGTCCTGGTCTAGTCCTGGTCTAGTCCTGGTTTAGTCCTGGTCTAGTCCTGGTCTAGTTCTGGTTTAGTTCTGGTCTAGTCCTGGTCTAGTCCTGGTCTAGTCCTGGTCTAGTCCTGCTTTAGTCCTGGTCTAGTCCTGGTCTAGTCCTGCTTTAGTCCTGGTCTAGTCCTGGTCTAGTCCTGGTTTAGTCCTGGTCTAGTCCTGGTCTAGTCCTGGTCTAGTCCTGGACTCACTGGCACATGCAGGAGTGGTCTGGTCTGGTCTGGTCCAGTTTGGCTCAGTGGGACTTGTTCGATGCGTCCGCTCTGAGCGAACAGCAGGAGGCGCCCTGGAGCCACGTGGCCCACACCTGGAGAGGGGGCGGGGCCAAAGGGGGGCGGAGTCACGGGGCCAACACCTGGAGAGGGGGCGGGGCCAAAGGGAGAAGGAGTCACAGGGCCCAGACCTGCAAAAAGAGACAGAGTCATGGCTCCAGTTCACTTTCTATTGAAAAACCATGTGCTCTCTGTGTCCCCTCTGTGTCCTCTCTGTGTCCCCTCTGTGTCCTCTCTGTGTCCCCTCTGTGTCCCCTCTGTGTCCCCTCTGTGTCTTCTCTGTGTCCCCTCTGTGTCCTCTCTGTGTCCCATCTGTGTCCCCTCTGTGTCCCCTCTGTGTCCTCTCTGTGTCCCCTCTGTGTCCCCTCTGTGTCCTCTCTGTGTCCCCTCTGTGTCCTCTCTAGTATTTGCAGTAGTATTTGCAGTAGTATTTGCAGTAGTACTTGCTCTATGACCGTGTACTCACAGTGGGGGGGGCTGTCGGTGCCGCTGACCCTTGACCCCTGCACCTCGGCGCCCTCTGTGTCCACACACCAGCACTGCTCCTCACTGCACTGCGTCGTCTCAAAGTGTCCCCCAGAGTCACAGCGAGGGACGAAGACCGAAGACCGAGGTCTAAACCAGGACCACAGTCCCCCCGAAGACCGAGACAAGGCCCGGGCCCGGTCCAACTCACAGAGAGACGGAGGACGCTCTGAGGACAGAGACAAGACTAGACCGGGACTAGACCAGGACTAGACTGGGACTAGATCAGGACTAGACCAGGACTAGACTGGGACTAGACCAGGACTCGACCAGGACTAGACCGGGACTAGACCAGGACTGAACCAGGACTGAACCAGGACTAGACTAGGTCCTGGTCCTGGTCCAGACCTGGTTTAGTCCTGGTCCAGACCTGGTTTAGTCCTGGTTTAGTCCTGGTCTAGTCCTGGTCTAGTCCTGGTCCAGACCTGGTTTCTGTCTCACTCACGTTGCTTTTCACATCTGAGTCCGTCTCCGGTGAAGCCGGGTTTACACTCACAGCGGTAGGAGCCCTGAGTGTTTGAACAGGACGCCTCATGGTGACAGGGCGCCCTCTCACACTCGTCTATGTCTGAAACAGGAACAAAACGTCACAGAAGTCAAAGCAGGAACAGAGCAGTGAAGGGGTCAGGGGTCAGGGGTCATCAGCAGGAGCTGGAGTTTCATCACCGTGACGACAAAACTCTGCTCTGATCTCTGAGAGACTAAACCAGGACTGAACCAGGACTGAACCAGGACTAAACCAGGACTGAACCAGGACTAAACTAGGACTAAACCAGGACTAAATCAGGACTAAACCAGGACTAAACCAGGACTAAACCAGGACTAAATCAGGACTAAACCAGGACTAAACCAGGACTAAACCAGGACTAAATCAGGACTAAACCAGGACTAAACCAGGACTAAACCAGGACTAAACTAGGACTAAATCAGGACTAAACCAGGACTAAACCAGGACTAAACTAGGACTAAATCAGGACTAAATCAGGACTAAATCAGGACTAAACCAGGACTGAACCAGGACTAAACTAGGACTAAACCAGGACTAAATCAGGACTAAACCAGGACTAAACCAGGACTAAACCAGGACTAAATCAGGACTAAACCAGGACTAAACCAGGACTAAACCAGGACTAAATCAGGACTAAACCAGGACTAAACCAGGACTAAACCAGGACTAAACTAGGACTAAATCAGGACTAAACCAGGACTAAACCAGGACTAAACTAGGACTAAATCAGGACTAAACCAGGACTGAACCAGGACTAAACCAGGACTGGGTCTTGTACCTGTGCACTGTCCCTCTGGACTGAGTCTGGACCCTGGGGGACACACACAGCGGTAGGAGCCCACAGTGTTTGAACAGAATGAGTTTGGACCACAGAGACCCGGGGACAGGCACTCGTCCACATCTGAGGACAAGAGACAGGGGAGGAGACGAAACATGTCGAGGTAAACAATGGTTAGATCATAAGTTTGATGAAATGAACGTAATGTGAAGCCAACTAGTACTGCAGTACTACAGACACAGTAGTACTAGTACTGCAGTACTACAGACACAGTAGTACTAGTACTGCAGTACTACAGACACAGTAGTACTAGTACTGCAGTACTACAGACACAGTAGTACTAGTACTGCAGTACTATAGTAGTAGTACCTTCACAGTGGTTCCCGTCTCCGCTGAAGCCTGAGGAGCAGACGCAGGTGAAGCTCTGACCCTCCAGGGGGCGACACACGGCGTTTATGTCACAGCCGTGTCCACCAGAGAAGCAGGGGTTTGACTCAGGGGCGGAGCCTGAGGGGGTGGAGCAATAAAAGGTCAACGGGGAGGTCATGACCAACAACGAAACGAACAACAAAAACAACGACCAGATTTACAAAATATATCAACAAAAATATTCACAAAGTATTTATCAAATACCCCACATTCCACATCCTCCTCCTCTTCTCCTCTCTCCTCCTCCCTCCTCCTCCTCCTCTCTCCTCCTCCTCTCTCCTCCTCCTCGCTCCTCTTTCCTCCTCTTTAATCTTCTCTCCTCCTCTCTCTCCTCCTCCCTTCTCCTCCTCCTCTCTCCTACTTCTCCTCCTGTTTCCTCCTCTCTCCTCCTCCTCCTCTTCTCTCCTCCTATTCCTCTCTCCTCCTCCATCTGTGTGAGGGTTAAAGGTCACCCACCAGTGACCTCCACCAGCATCTGTCCCACCGCATTTGTCCCACCGCGTTTGTCCCACCGCGTTTGTCCCTCCAGCGTTTGTCCCACCGCGTTTGTCCCACCGCGTTTGTCCCACAGCGTTTGTCCCACCGCGTTTGTCCCACAGCGTTTGTCCCACCGCGTTTGTCCCTCCAGCGTTTGTCCCACCAGCGTTTGTCCCACCGCATTTGTCCCACCAGCGTTTGTCCCACCGCATTTGTCCCACCGCGTTTGTCCCACCGCGTTTCCTTAAAGCTCTTCAGGCCTTCGTCGTGTCAAATGGTGAAAACGACGTGTAAATGTTTGAAATGAGCTCGGAGTAGAGCCGCTGCTCCTCCACATGGTGTGTTTTCAGGAGGAGGCCCTGGGGAAGACTCAGGACACGCTGGAGGGACATGTCTCTCTGCTGGGAACTCTTCAGGGTCCCACCGTAGAAGCTGGAGGAGGTGTGTGTGGAGAGGGACGTCTGGGCCGTCCTGCTGAAGCTGCTGCCTCGGCCCGACCCCGGACAGAAACGGGACGGATGGAAAATGAGCTAAATCTTTGAAAAAAATGAAAGAATAGTAAGGAAATCTCCCTCTTCTTCCTCCTCTCCCTCCCTCTCTCTCTTTAGTCTGGTGCCATCAGTGTCCTCCTCTCTCACCCTCTCCTGTTTCTGCTCCCCCCTCTCTCCTCTCTCCCCTCTCATCTTGCTCCTTCCTCCTCTCTGTCTCTCCACCTCTCCTCCTCTTTTCTCCTCCTCCTCCCCCTCTCTCTCTAAAGGTGTCTTCAGTGTCCAGCTGCTTCAGGGTCACGGGTCAGAGGTCAGAGTGTGACCTTTGTGCCTGAGTCCAGCTGCAGAAACATGGATCACGTTTCTGTTTCTGTTTCTCTCACGTTGTCCACATTCCTCGGGACAGGACCGACCTCAGTGAAGTCTCAGATTTGATGTGCTCGATGTTCAAGTCGCCTGAGGAGCCGTCGCTTCCACATCCTGTTTGAATCCACGAATCGGAAATGGACCAAAGAACATGACAAACCTCGTCCTGCCTGGGACGGTCCAACCACAGCGGCTCATTTGTGTCACGTGTCTCACATGCAGAAGACAGAGTGTCCGAGTGTGTCCAAGTGTCCCGGTTATGATCGGGATTTTTGAGTGTCCTGGTTTTGTGTGTGTCCATGTAAACACAGTATCTTGACTGTAGTATCCTGACTGTAGTATCCTGACTGTAGTATCTTGACTGTAGTATCCTGACTGTAGTATCTTGACTGTAGTATCCTGACTGTAGTATCTTGACTGTAGTATCTTGACTGTAGTATCTTGACTGTAGTATCCTGACTGTAGTATCCTGACTGTAGTATCTTGACTGTAGTATCTTGACTGTAGTATCTTGACTGTAGTATCCTGACTGTAGTATCCTGACTGTAGTATCCTGACTGTAGTATCCTGACTGTAGTATCTTGACTGTAGTATCCTGACTGTAGTATCCTGACTGTAGTATCTTGACTGTAGTATCCTGACTGTAGTATCCTGACTGTAGTATCTTGACTGTAGTATCCTGACTGTAGTATCTTGACTGTAGTATCTTGACTGTAGTATCCTGACTGTAGTATCCTGACTGTAGTATCCTGACTGTAGTATCCTGACTGTAGTATCCTGACTGTAGTATCTTGACTGTAGTATCCTGACTGTAGTATCCTGACTGTAGTATCCTGACTGTAGTATCTTGACTGTAGTATCCTGACTGTAGTATCCTGACTGTACTATCTTGACTGTAGTATCCTGACTGTAGTATCCTGACTGTAGTATCTTGACTGTAGTATCCTGACTGTAGTATCCTGACTGTAGTATCTTGACTGTAGTATCTTGACTGTAGTATCTTGACTGTAGTATCCTGACTGTAGTATCCTGACTGTAGTATCTTGACTGTAGTATCTTGACTGTAGTATCTTGACTGTAGTATCCTGACTGTAGTATCCTGACTGTAGTATCCTGACTGTAGTATCCTGACTGTAGTATCTTGACTGTAGTATCCTGACTGTAGTATCCTGACTGTAGTATCTTGACTGTAGTATCCTGACTGTAGTATCTTGACTGTAGTATCCTGACTGTAGTATCCTGACTGTAGTATCTTGACTGTAGTATCCTGACTGTAGTATCCTGACTGTAGTATCTTGACTGTAGTATCCTGACTGTAGTATCCTGACTGTAGTATCTTGACTGTAGTATCCTGACTGTAGTATCTTGACTGTAGTATCTTGACTGTAGTATCTTGACTGTAGTATCCTGACTGTAGTATCCTGACTGTAGTATCTTGACTGTAGTATCTTGACTGTAGTATCTTGACTGTAGTATCCTGACTGTAGTATCCTGACTGTAGTATCCTGACTGTAGTATCCTGACTGTAGTATCTTGACTGTAGTATCCTGACTGTAGTATCCTGACTGTAGTATCTTGACTGTAGTATCCTGACTGTAGTATCTTGACTGTAGTATCCTGACTGTAGTATCCTGACTGTAGTATCTTGACTGTAGTATCCTGACTGTAGTATCCTGACTGTAGTATCCTGACTGTAGTATCTTGACTGTAGTATCCTGACTGTAGTATTCTGACTGTAGTATTCTGACTGTAGTATGACTGTAGTATATTGACTCACTGTGCACGGGGCCAATCCGGTTGCTCATGGCATAACGGATCAGGCTGTTGTCCTGGTCGTACATGACAAAGATCTGGTCCACGGTGAGCTGCTGGATGTCGGGTCGGGTCCCTGGTCCGGTCCCTGGTCCGGTCCCTGGTCCGGTCCCCGGTCCGGTCCCCGGTCTGGTCCCCGGCGCGTGGACACAGCTCTGGTAGGTGATGGTCTGTCTCCACTGGTAGCTCACGTTCTGGACTTCACCGGACGGGGCGACCACAGAATACTCTCTGTTTGAGGAGGACGTGATCACTGAGAAAAAAGAGAGGTCATTTTTATCCAGTTTCACTTTCACTTTGTAAAAAGCACAGCCCCCTCTCTGTCCCCTCTGTCCCCTCTCTGTCCCCTCTCTGTCCTCTCTCTGTCCCTGTGTCAGACTCATTCTGGTCTTAAATGTTCGTATTAACCCTCTACATGATCCTGGGGTTTTTATTTCACTATTGTGTCTGTAAATCAAGATCTGAACATTAATAACAGACACATCAGGTCCTTCTGTCCCCAATGTCGCTCCTGTTAGCGTTAGCAACAGCCTCGCTCCTGATTGGCTCTTTGGTTGCTATGATACTCGTGGGCGGAGCTGGGCTCCAGATTGGCCGTTGTAACAGACGTCACCTGAGTCTCACTCCACTTTACACAGTCTGTATGCAGTACTCACAATGGTACTAGTACTACTCACTGTTGTCGTAGTAGTGGTAGTACTGCAGTAGTACTCACAGTTGTCGTAGTAGTGGTAGTAGTAGTACTGCAGTAGTACTCACAGTTGTCGTAGTAGTGGTAGTACTAGTACTGCAGTAGTACTCACAGTTGTCGTAGTAGTGGTAGTAGTAGTACTGCAGTAGTACTCACAGTTGTCGTAGTAGTGGTACACTTCGCTGTAGGGGCTCACTTGCACTGTCGCCCCCAGAGGCACAGGGGGCAGTGCTCCTTCCAGCTCGGTGTGGACCTGCAGGTGCTCGTGTTCGTCGATGCCTCTGAACTCCTGCTGAACCGTGAGGCGCTCACCTGTGGAGAAGAGCACCTGGGCACGCCTCGAGAACACGCCCCCTGCAGACAGAGACGAGCACAACTCATCACCTCCATTTGGTGAAAGTCACAGTCTGGAACCAAAACTAGAGAAATAAAATAAATAAAATATGACTTTTCTTCTTCTGGACATGTTTTGAACTTTGAGCAGATCCTCTTCTGAAAACGTTTTTAATCTAATCACTTTCACACTGTCGGCCTTAGTCTCGGGTCTCACCCATGATGCTGAAGCCGTTGCGATGTCCCGGCTGCTCCAGAGCAAACGCCCATCCGATGACTCCGCCCACAGATGACAGCGGCAGGAGGGCGGGGCCGAGGGGCGGGGTCACAGAGCTTATGGCCACATATGCTCTGCCGTCATTGGTCACCACGTACGAGTGAAGGTCCTTCTGAGAAAACTCCACTGGAACAGGAGAGGAACCAAGGAACACACGCCCAGACACCTGCCCACTCATCCTCTGAGGCTTACCTGAGACACAGACCGGGTTTAGACCGGGTATAGACCAGGTTTAGACCAGGTTTAGACCAGGTTTAGACCGGGTTTAGACCAGGTTTAGACCAGGTTTAGACCGGGTTTACACCGGGTTTACACCGGGTTTACAACAGGTTTAGACCGGGTTTACACCGGGTTTAGACCGGGTCTAGACCAGGTCTAGACCGGGTTTAGACCGGGTTTAGACCAGCTCTAGACCGGGTTTAGATCAGGTTTAGACCAGGTTTCATACCATGATAGTTTTGGCTGCGCTCCTTCCACAGAAATGTCCCGTGATGTTGCTGTGATGTATTTATCTGTTTACATCAACTGAGCGACGTCACAGCAACATCACAGAGAAGAGGAAAGAGAAACTGAAACTGTCAAACTGAAACAGAGACTACAGTGGAATCAGCACAGACTTAGGTTTAGACCTAAACCAGGACTAGCAGAAACAGCAGGTGGCGCTATGTTACCCTCTGCGACGCAGTCCTTCCCGTTGCCATAGTAACCGTGACGGCAGTAGCAGCAGGAGCCGGAGGCGTGGTCTCTGCACTCGGCGAACGGTGAGCAGCCGCCACGTTTCTGAGCACACGTGTCCAGATTGTACGAGAAAACTGCAAGAAAGAGAGTTTAACAACACAGGAAGGGCATCTGACACACGGGGAGGGCATCTGACACACGGGGAGGGCATCTGACACACAGGGAGGGCATCTGACACACAGGGAGGGCATCTGACACACAGGGAGGGCATCTGACGCACGAGTCTGGGTCTGCACTTTGGCAGGTTTATAGTGTGTGTGAGTGTGTGTCTCTGGTCCTGGGGGACTCCGCCTTTGTCCCTCCGTCCCTCAGTCTCTCCGTCCCTTTGTCCCTCTGTCCCTTTGTCACGCCGTCCCTCTGTCCCTCTGTCCCTCTGTCCCTCAGTCTCTCTGTCCCTCTGTCCCTCTGTCCCTGTTCAGTGTGGAGTCCCTCAGGGTTCTGTCCTTGGACTTGTTCTTTTTTATGCTGCACAGTTTTAAGATTTTTGACTGTGGGGAGAATCGTAAAAGTCAAATCTGTCACTGGATAAAAAGTTATAGGAGAGAAGACGTTTGGCTGCTCGTCCACGTCTTCAGTTCTGGTCAGATTATGCTGGACACTGCTGGACACTGCTGGACACTCCTTTCACATTTTGCTCTGTTGGATCTGGAGAAGGTTCTAAATCGTGCTTCAAAATGCAAAAAGAAGAAATGGGAGTGAGACAAAAAAGAGTGTTGTTCATCAGCTGATCAAAAGTTTAAGACTCAGACTTTAAAAGCACAAATCTTCTCAAAAATGTGGTTCAGTGTCATTTTCAGGTCTCCACTCTGTCTCCACCTCCTGATGGAGAAGCTTTCTCTGTTTGAATGTGGTCGGATCGTTGAGCTGCATCGGCCTCTCCTGACGTCGCTGCTGAGGCTGGACGCAGTAACACGACATTTTAAACTTCTTAAACGATTCTGACGGTTATGGGGAAAAAAAGGCAAAAGAGGCAGAGCCAAAAAAACATCACCATTCCTGAGCCGGAGGATCTGATTAAGAACAAAACACGTCTTCAAAGACCTCGAGTCCTTCAACGGCACAAAAGTGTCCGTTTGGAGTTTGCACGAGACGACGAAACATGGGACATTCTCTGATGAGAAAAAAAATAACCTTGATGGTCCTGATGTGTCCATGTGTCCACTGACACGACAAGGAGATCCCACCTGAGATGTTTTCTACACAGCACATAGGGGGCGCCATTATGGCACAATGGAGCTTCAGGTTGTGCTTCAGGTCAAAGGGCAGCTGTGCGGATGTTTCAGGGGCGTCCCTCACGACTGAAAACCTCGTCCGTGAGGTAATGACTGCGTTTTTCAACAGGACACAACGTCTCCTGAGAAAGGACTTCATCCAGAGAAATAACGTCACACTTTTGAACCATCCTGCGTGTTCCCATGATCTAAATCCAACTGAGATTGACATTCAGGGTTGGATGGCAAAGGAAGTTTACAAAAATGGACACCAGAGACAGTGGATGCCTCCTGGAAACACTCGCACCAAGCATGTCCTAACAACGAGAATCGAGCAGCTACTCATCACTGAGTCCTTTGAACATTTTATACTTAGCCAACTCAGAACCTTCTTACAACAGAGCAAAATGTGAATTTTTCAACTGGTCTTAAAATCAGGAGCGTCTGAAGGAGGAGCTACACTGACACAGCTTTTGTTTACAGTTTCTATAAGTAGGTTAGGTCCATAGAGCTTCAGTAAGTGTGCACTGTGCCTGAGACATACTGATTATCTTCACTCTTAATGGGTCTACTGTTTCGCTCTGCTGTTCTCTTTGTTTCTTTTGTTTCCTTTGGGTCTGAGGATGGAGTTATAGATGGAGACAGGTGATGGCTCAGGCCTCATTTCTGTTTAAAGAAGGATTGTCTTTCCTCACAAAAATATCTTCTTTATTTCTCCTCTCAAACCATTTCTTTTCTCAGATCTGACCCTCACTCGGTTCAAAGGAGGTCAGTGTGTTTGAGATGGAGATGAACAGCAGACTGTGTCCTGAGCTGCTCTCTCTGTTTATTCTCTCTGTTTATTCTCTCTGTTTATTCTCTCTGTTTATTCTCTTATGTAGATGAACAGACTGTGTCCTGCTCTCTCTCTCTCTCTCTCTCTCTCTCTCTCTCTCTCTCATGTTGGTTCTTTCTCTTGTGGAGTTTCGTTTCTCCAGACGTTCACTCTTCACTGAGGGGAGGAGACACGTGACTTTGTGGTTTTAAATCGTGGGTTGAGACGATTAAAGACGAGGTCACTGACGTCAAACCTGTCTGATATTTTGGAGTCTTGGTGCAGAGCTCAGGCACAGTCTGACACACAGGGAGGGCATCTGACACAATCTGACACACAGGGAGGGCATCTGACACAGTCTGACACACAGGGAGGGCATCTGACACAGTCTGACACACAGGGAGGGCATCTGACACAGTCTGACACACAGGGAGGGCATCTGACACAATCTGACACAGGGAGGGCATCTGACTTTTACCTACCATTGATGTTCAAATCCTCGTCTTCATCGACCACCACAATGTGAGGATGATCTGGAGCTGAGTACCGTGGATCTGGTCCGGTCCCCGGTCCGGTCCCCGGTCCGGTCCCCGGTCCGGTCCCCGGTCCGGTCCCCGGTCCGGTCCCCGGTCCGGTCCCCGGTCCGGTCCCCGGTCCGGTCCCCGGTCCGGTCCCCGGTCCGGTCCCCGGTCTTTCCGTGGAGTAGTTCAGTCCATGTTTTCCTGTAGACCTCCTCTGTCCCTCCGTGATGCTGGTACTACCTCCTCCTGTTGTTGTCTGGTACTTCGTTGTATTAGTTGCAGTATAATCTGCAGTAGTAGTAGGAGTAATAGTAGTACTTGTTGTAGTACTTGTTGTAGTACTTGTAGTATTCATGGTATTGCTGTACTCATCCTCGTAGATATTCTCTGGCTCCTCCTTTTCCGGGGTCATTGGCTCATCTGTTGCCGTGGAGACGCGGGGGTCCGGTCTCCGTGGTAACATGGTGACGGGGGGCGGGCTTGTGGTGATGTCTTCGGGAAACGTGGTGATGGTCCCGGGTTCAATTTGGGAAAACTTCACGGCTCCGACCTCAAAGACCCAGACTCCGCCCACTCCGCAATTTGAGCCACTGTGGACGAGAAGGGGTTAAACCACAGAACATGTGTGTAAATGAACGTAGCTAACATGCTAGCCGCTACGCTCCAAACAGGAAGTGAGCATGACCACGCTGCCCGCGCCGTCGACATTTAAATCTGCCTTTTGTACTTGAAACAGCCGCTTGGTGGAAATTTGTTAGCACGTTAGCATGTTAGTAATGATAATAGTTAGCACGTTAGCACGTTAGTAATGGATATTTGTTAGCACGTTAGCATATATTGATAAATTGCTACAAAACAGAGCTTTACCGTGTGAGCCTCCGCACAGACTCCTCCCCCTCTGAGCTGAGCCACTCCTGCTTCCCCTGAGTTTTTCCCCACCACCAATTATAGACCAGGCCCTCGCTAAACCCCGCCTCCAGGGCCCGAGGGGCCCCCCCCGCAGGAGAGGACAGGAACTGCAGCCCAGAGCGAGGATAAAGCAGCACCGCAACAGACGAGGACCTCAGGAGGACGAGGACCAACTGGAACGAGTTCCTCTGAGGAGAGAGCAATCAGAGACAAGGAGCCAATCAGACACAACCAATCAGAGACAAAGAGCCAATCAGACACAACCAATCAGAGACAAGGAGCCAATCAGACACAACCAATCAGAGACAAGGAGCCAATCAGACACAACCAATCAGAGACAAGGAGCCAATCAGACACAACCAATCAGAGGAGAAGAGACCTCAGAAGGACTAGGACCAACCAGGACCCTTCCTCCAAGGTGTAAAAGACAGACCAATCAGAGGGAAGGAGAGAGAGACCAATCAGAGAGAAGGAGAAAGAGCCTGACCAATCAGAGAGAAGGAGAGAGAGAGACCAATCAGAGAGCGAGACACAGGAGCAGTTATTTCTGAATTAGAATCCAAATTTTGGTAATTTATTAAGTTTTTGAAATAAGTTTCCTCGTTAAATAAATGACCCATCCCACCTCTGCGCCGTCGCTCCCCGCGGCCGCCATCTTGTCCCAGGTGACCACCACAGCGCCCTCTGGTGTCTGGGCCGGTCTCTGTGGGAAGGCCTTTTGGACCAGATCTTTGCACCGGTCCAGGACCTCGGGAGTCCTGTCCAATCTGAAGTGGACGAGGCCTCGGTCCAGATCCCCCATGAGCGCCGCCATCAGGCCAAAAGGGGGCGGAGTCTGACCCAGATACTCCGCCTGAGGAGGGGGCTGCTGCACCGCCACCAGCCCATTGGACGAGATCTGACAAAAACAAACAAATGGTTAGTGCAGGTACTCGGGTTCACGGGGCGTGACCCTGTGACCTTCTAACCCTCTGACCCTGTGACCCTCTGACCCTGTGGTGACCCTGTGACCCTTTGACCATGTGCCCCTGTGACCTTCTAACCCCGTGACCCCGTGACCCCTGTGACCCTGTGCCCTAAAATGACATGTTTGACAGTTTTAGGTTTAATGTGATGTCACATGTGCTGAGACAGAGACGTGTGTGAAACAAACACAAAACTGACCCTAAACTAAACAAACACAAAACTGACCCTAAACTAAACAAACACAAAACTGACCCTAAACTAAACAAACACAAAACTGACCCTAAACTAAACAAACACAAAACTGACCCTAAACTAAACAAACACAAAACTGACCCTAAACTAAACAAACACAAAACTCAAACCTTAAATCATCCTATTGTGCTTGAGTCTCTATGGTTCTCATCTCTGTGGATCATTCTGTTTAATTTAAACATTAAAATCACAAGATTCACCTAAAAACACTTCATAAAACAAATACAACCTCCTCTTTAATACCCCACAGGGGTAAATACCTCCTCTTTAATACCCCACAGGGGTAAATACCTCCTCTTTAATACCCCACAGGGGTAAATACCTCCTCTTTAATACCCCACAGGGGTAAATACCTCCTCTTTAATGCCCCACAGGGGTAAATACCTCCTCTTTAATACCCCACAGGGGTAAATACCTCCTCTTTAATGCCCCACAGGGGTAAATACCTCCTCTTTAATACCCCACAGGGGTAAATACCTCCTCTTTAATACCCCACAGGGGTAAATACCTCCTCTTTAATACCCCACAGGGGTAAATACCTCCTCTTTAATACCCCACAGGGGTAAATACCTCCTCTTTAATACCCCACAGGGGTAAATACCTCCTCTTTAATACCCCACAGGGGTAAATACCTCCTCTTTAATACCCCACAGGGGTAAATACCTCCTCTTTAATACCCCACAGGGGTAAATACCTCCTCTTTAATACTCTTTAGATGTTTCTGGACGTGTCTGAGTTTGACCTTTGACTGAATCTGGACTTTACATAAATAACTGAAATATTTTGTGTTTTCTGAGATAAACAGCAGAGAAATGTCACTGTGACACAACAGGGACGACCTTGAACACACACACATACACACACATATATACACACATATACACACACATATACACACACACACCCCAACACACACACATATACACACACACATATACACACACACATATACACACACACATATACACACACATATACACACACACACCCCAACACACACACATACACACACACATATACACACACACATATACACACACACATATACACACACACATATACACACACACACCCCAACACACACACATACACACACACATATACACACACACATATACACACACACATATACACACACACATATACACACACACACCCCAACACACACACACAAACACCCCCCCACACACACACTAACACACACACACTCTGTGTCTGTGTGGAGTTTGTGTGTTCTCTCTGTGTCTGTGTGGAGTTTGCGTGTTCTCCCTGTGTCTGTGGAGTTTGTGTGTTCTCTCTGTGTCTGTGGAGTTTGCGTGTTCTCTCTGTGTCTGTGGAGTTTGTGTGTTCTCGCTGTGTCTGTGTGGAGTTTGCGTGTTCTCTCTGTGTCTGTGGAGTTTGCGTGTTCTCTCTGTGTCTGTGTGGAGTTTGTGTGTTCTCTCTGTGTCTGTGTGGAGTTTGTGTGTTCTCTCTGTGTCTGTGGAGTTTGTGTGTTCTCCCTGTGTCTGTGGAGTTTGCGTGTTCTCTCTATGTCTGTGGAGTTTGTGTGTTCTCTCTGTGTCTGTGGAGTTTGCGTGTTCTCTCTGTGTCTTTGTACAAAAAGCTCCTGAGGTTTGATTCAGAGACACTGAATCACGTCAAAATCCGGTTTAAGGACTGAACCAGGACTCGAGGTCTGAGCGACAGAAGCTGGAGTTTGTTTTTTGTTCTGGTTCATTTTTGTTTCACGCAACAAAAATATAAAAGTTTAAATTATGATTTTCTGTAAAAACATTGAGGAACTTTTCAGTTTGTTTAATGTGAAACTCTGGAAAAGAAGAAAACAACACAAGAAAGTACACAGGACGGGAGGGCATCTGACACAATCTGACACACAGGGAGGGCATCTGACACAATCTGACACACAGGGAGGGCATCTGACACAGTCTGACACACAGGGAGGGCATCTGACACAATCTGACACACAGGGAGGGCATCTGACACAGTCTGACACACAGGGAGGGCATCTGACACAGTCTGACACACAGGGACTAAAAGCCTCTTGTTCCGTTTGTTGTTGAATCTCAGTTCCTCACAGATGTTTCTCCAGCTGAGACTCCACAGGGTCCGGCCCCAGGACCAGGACTAGGACTAGACCAGGACTAGACCGGGACTAGACCGGGACTGGACCGGGACTGGACCGGGACTGGACCGGGACTGGACCGGGACTGGACCGGGACTAGACCGGGACTGGACCGGGACTAGACCGGGACTGGACCGGGACTAGACCGGGACTAGACCGGGACTGGACCGGGACTAGACCGGGACTAGACCGGGACTAGACCGGTTTGTCTCCTCTCAGGACGACTCCTGTCTCTGAGTTGTGCTTGTCGTCCCTGTTACAAGGAGGTTGTGGGTGAGACCCCCCACAGAGGCCCCGGGGCCCTCGCTCAAACACTCCCTGTTTACTCTGATTATTCTGCTCCAAGACCGGAAACAAGTCCAGAGCCCGGACCCGGACCAGGTTTAGACCTGATTTAGACCTGGTTTAGACCTGGACTACAAATCCACATGTACCTGCAATGAGCAATAAAATAAACCACATCTGATTCAGTCCTGGTTTGGTCCTGGTTTGGTCCTGGTTTGGTCCTGGTTTGGTCCTGGTTTGGTCCTGGTTTGGTCCTGGTTTGGTCCTGGTTTGGTCCTGGTTTAGTCCTGGTTTAGTCCTGGTTTGGTCCTGGTTTGGTCCTGGTTTAGTCCTGGTTTAGTCCTGGTTTAGTCCTGGTTTAGTCCTGGTTTAGTCCTGGTTTATAAAGTGTTGGATTTGATCTTATGACCCACATTCTTCAGAGACTTAGTTCAATGCAGTTTAATGAGATCAGGACTCAGAGCTATAGACGACATAAAGAACTGAACCAGGACTAAACCAGGACTGAACCAGGACTAAACCAGGACTGAACCAGGACTAAACCAGGACTAAACCAGGACCAAACCGTGACCAAACCAGGACTGAACCAGGACTAGTGACTTTTATTTAATGTTTTAAAATGTTAAATTCTGTAAAGTCTCAGTTTGTCTCTGTTTTTGTTTTCTAAATGATTATTTCTTGTAATAATCTGGACTCACGTGGATTTTGTCGAAAGCTTCACTGAAGAATCGAAGCTCCGGCTCCAGACCGAGCTCTGCGCTGGAGTCGGACCCTGGGGTCAGAGTCGCGTCTCCGGCTTCTTCTCCGAACGGGAACAGGTCCCGGAGCTCCAGGCCCCGGGCCCCGGACACCACCGCCCCAAAGAGGAGCACCAGGGTCAGCTCCATGACAGGACGTCCCACAGACGAGCAGAGAGGAGTGAGAGGAGAAGAGAGAGGGACAGCAGACTGAAAGAGAGGAGGAGGAGAGGAGGAGGGGCCCAGGGAGGAGGAGAGGAGAACAGAGAGGGACAGCAGACTGAAAGAGAGGAGGAGGAGAGGAGGAGGGGCCCGGGGAGGAGGAGGGGCCGGGGAGGAGAGGAGGAGGAGAGGAGGAGGGGCCTGGGGAGGAGGAGAGGAGGAGGGGCCTGGGGAGGAGGAGAGGAGGAGGGGCCTGGGGGGGAGAGGAGGAGGAGGGGAGGAGGAGAGGAGGAGGGGCCCGGGGGGGGGAGGAGAGGAGAGGAGAGGAGGGGCCCGGGGGGGGAGGAGGGGCCCGGGGTGGAGAGCAGGAGGAGAGGAGGGGCCTGGGGAGGAGGAGAAGAGGAGGGGCCCGGGGGGGGGGGGGGAGGAGGTTGAGAGGAGGGGCCCGGGGGAGAGGAGGGAGGGTCAGGGGGAGACACTGGGAGGGGAGTGTTCTGTTTTGGATCAGGGCGTCTGTTACGTCTCCTGCATTTGACCCGTCCTCCTCCATCTCTGGGTTAAACCTGAATCTGAGTCGTGTTTTGTTTCGTTCTCCTTTGGTGTTTTCAGGTTTTAGACCCACAGACTGAGACTCTGATCAATGAGACACGACGTCCGTCTGATCAAAGTCTCAGTGTTGATCCTGTTTGATCTGAGTGTTTGACTCTGTGGATCATGGGATCCTCTTACACTAGAGGACTGGGAGGGCATCTGTGGTACTGCACTAAACTGGTTCAAGTCTTATCTAGAAAACAGGGAGAACTTTGATGAAATTGTAAAATGTGTCTCAGATAAAATGTCCCTGACCTGTGGGGTGCCCCAGGGGTCAGTCCTGGGGCCCCTGTTGTTCAGTCTCTACATGCTGCTGTTAGGACAGTTAATACACAACAATAATGTGTCACACACAACTCTGCAGACGAGTCAGATCTATGTCTCACTGCAGCAGGTGAATATGGACCAGTGGATTCAACAGATCAGTGTGTGGAGGAAAAACAACTTTGTCCAGATAAAAGACAAGACTCAAGAGAAACACAGAGAAAGTGTCAGTGTCACCTCCAGTCTCTCTCTCTAAAACCTTCAACTCAGGACAGAAATCTAGAGGTAAAAATGGACTCAGACTTGAACTTTAACAGACACAACAAATCAGTAACATCTGCAGCTTTTTACATCTAAAAACATCAAAAATCAAAGGTAAACTGTCAAAACCAGACTCAGACTTATCCTGCATTTGTGTCCAGTAGATTAGACGACTGTAACGTCCTGATCACTGGACTCTCCAAACGAGCCACAGAACAGAACATCCAGAACATCCAGAACATCCAGAACATCCAGAACACTGCTGCTCGGATCAGGACTAGAACCAGGAAGTACGAGCACATAAGTCCTGTGGCTCAGGTCTGTGGCTCCTGTGGCTCAGAGACTTTAAAGCAGCTCAGTGTGAACAAGTCTCTCCATGGACCAGCACCAAAGAACATCTCCCACATGAGCCACATGAACCATCTCACATGAGGAGGACTTCAGGGACCGGCCTCCTGGTCCAGAGTCAGGACTAAACCTGGAGAATCTACGAGATTCTGTACAGGATTTATCACTTATTAAACCCAAATTTAAGACCAGACCTTTTTCAGACATAAAACATTCACTAGAACAGACTGAGCTCATCCTTCACCTTTATGAAAATACAGATGGTTCAAAATGATTCCCATTTGTGATTCAACGGTTATTGATAAGTTATGGCTCCACAACAGAACAATAAGAGCCACTAGAGGGCGTCTTAACACCACTTTACCTAAATACTTAGATTATTGTGATTGTAAATCAAACAAAACTATTTTTTATTCTGCTCCTGAAGTTGACCCACGGACATTATGTTATGGTTTTTATGTTATAAGTTATGATGTAATGGTATGTTATGATGTTATAGCATCGTATGTTATGTTATTGGCTGTCATGGAATGTTATGTATGTTATGGTATGTACATTAAGTTATATGTTATGTTATAATGTGTTATATGTTATGATATGTTATAGTATGTTATGTTATAATATGTTATGATAATATGTTATCGTTGATGTTGATCGCGTGTGGTCAAACCTTTTTTTTTTGCTAAAACAGAACTTAATCCATCCAATAATTTTCAGTCCATCACATCTCTCTATAATGTGATATTTTATTATATATCGACAAAGCATCAACATCCGTCCCTCAAACGAGAAACATTTAGAGTTTGGTTCATTCTCTGGATATAAAATCACGTTGACTCTGTTAAATCCTGCGCCTCTTACATCACCTCTGTCCATAATTCCTTGAGTGGAATGTTTTAAATATTTGGGAACTACAAACTATACACACGTTTACATTTTTACTGTGCAGTGCTTCCTCTCTCCTCCGCCCAAATATTTAGAAAAGCTTCACCCTCTGGTTTCAAAATATTTATAGAAAGGAAACCACGTGTCTCTGTCGCTGCTTTTACGACGCCATAAATGTTCAGGTGGAGTTTCAGCGTCTAATGGGGGAGAGAGAGAAAGAGAGAGAAAGAGAGAGAGAAAGAAAGAGAAAGAGAGAAAGGGTGGGCGGAGGGGGAATCTTGATCACAAAAAGAACTGTACATGTGATTAAGTTTGTAAACATGTAATCACTGAGGAACGAGACAAAAACAAGCTCAAAAAATCAGTTTATCATTTTTTTAATTATCTTTTACATTTTTTCAGATTCAGCAAAAAACAGAAATAAATACTCAAATTAAAACAAGGCTGAAAACAAAAACAGTTAAAACATTTCACACCAGAAGTTTTTGCGTTTAGTTTTAACAAATCCATTTTATTGGAAAAAGTCCCACGTTTCAAATGGACTTTGGGTCTTTTCAAATTTATCTCCAGATTTCACAATAAAAGCCCAAAAAAAAAAAAAAACAACAAACAGTTTTGACCCAAAGCAGATTTTCTTATGTCATTTTACCCAGAAAATAAAGAGATTTTTCACAGAATGAGACAAAAAAACAACACACTGAACACAAATAAGGCAGATGTTTTTAAATCTTTGGTCCGTTTTCTCGCGACGACAAAGTAACACGTGATATTTAAAGACGAGGTTTTACACTTTCTGAAAATGTTATATTCAACCAAAACAATGTAGTAACCTTTGTAGTAACCCTTTGCTCTCTGTGCTAAGTCACTCCCCCTCCAGAGCACCATCACCACACAACCAGCTGCATCACTAATGAGGTTTGTATCATGCTTTCCTATATTTATGGAGGATTGTCGATGTAGGCTTGTGGGCGGAGCCTCGTACAGCCTTGCACTGCTAACCGTAAGGAGGGTTTGAATAGAGCCCAGGACAGATCACTAGATTACTCAAACATGCAGGGATGACGCCTAAAACCTTCAGACGTGTTTTTGATGAGGGAACAATGTTAAAACACGGCGGAAAGATAAAAAAAACAAACAAAAGAAAGTTTCTGTATAAAACCCCGTCTTTAAGTTTGGACGCTTGTTGATGGATGTAACGTTTGTCACTGTTTCATTCGAGAGGATAAAGTCGGGCTGAACTCAGGAGAACCACAAAAAGGGCAAACGTGCGTCAGAGATTTTTGATAGTTGCCTTTATTCTTTCTCTGTCAAATGTAAAATAAAACTCAAACGGCGCGGTCCACATGCGACTTGATATTTACAGTGTCATAAATGTTCACTCTGCAGGGGGCGCTGGAGAGACATTTTGAAAGACAGAATTTTAATCCACACATCATTTTGTCCAGCTCGTCAAAACACACAGACGCTACACTGGGTTTGAATCTGACCATGTTTTTCAAAATGGCCGCTTCGTTTTGGGCGCTCGTCATGTCCAGACACCGACTTAAAAACCCAAGGACAAGTTTGTTGAAAAAAACTCAAAATGGCCGCTGTGTTTGGGTGTGTATCCTTTTATCGCACATGGGTTTGTGTTTTGGCCAAGTGTGAAGTGTTTTTGGTGAAAACTGTTGGAGATGTCAAAAGATTATGACGAGTGATTTTGACTTCCTGTGGGGTTTAGGGCGGGGCCTGTGGGGTTTAGGGCGGGGCCATAATGCCATTTTTTACATGTCCTGATTATTTTTGCTCTAAGTTTCCTTTTTCGGGGCGAGGCTCTCATTGATGCAGTGTACATAGATTTTGGAGGTGGCGCTGTTGAGCCGTTTTTCATTAAGACTAAAAATGGAGTCTCCTGAGTCCAGCCCCTGACCCACAAAGAGCAGTTCAAAAAGTGACACAGCAGTGAACAGGCAGCAGAGCAAGCGCCCGGGCTGATCCAGCTTTAGTCCTGGGTTCAGTCCGGCTTTAGTCCTGGGGTCAGTCCGGCTTTAGTCCTGGGGTCCAGTCCGGCTTTAGTCCTGGGTCCAGTCCGGCTTTAGTCCTGGGGTCAGTCCGGCTTTAGTCCTGGGGTCCAGTCCGGCTTTAGTCCTGGGTCCAGTCCGGCTTTAGTCCTGGGGTCAGTCCGGCTTTAGTCCGGGGTCCAGTCCGGCTTTAGTCCGGGGTCCAGTCCGGCTTTAGTCCTGGGTCCAGTCCGGCTTTAGTCCGGGGTCCAGTCCGGCTTTAGTCCGGGGTCCAGTCCGGCTTTAGTCCTGGGTCAGTCCGGCTTTAGTCCTGGGTCAGTCCGGCTTTAGTCCTGGGTCAGTCCGGCTTTAGTCCTGGGTCCAGTCCGGCTTTAGTCCTAATCAAGTGCAAGTTCATGATGACCACACATTTAGTTTTGGTTTTTAGTCCTATTTCAGTCTGAAATATCATCAGTTAAGAGTTCAGCAAAGTCCTAAACCTGGTTTAGATCTGATTATGTCCTGGGTTAGTCCTAGAGGTATATGTGTATATGTTCAGTCCTGGTTCAGTCCTGGTTCAGTCCTGGTTCAGTCCTGGTTCAGACCTGGTTCAGACCTGGTTCAGACCTGGTTCAGACCTGGTTCAGTCCTGGTTCAGTCCTGGTTCAGTCCTGGTTCAGTCCAGACAAATTCCTTGTAAAATCCAGGTTTAGGTCTTGGGTTAGTCCTAATATAGATGTGGTTCAGTCGTGGGTGAGTCCTGGTTCAGAGCTACTATAGACCTGGTGTAGACCTGGTGTAGACCTGGTGTAGACCTGGTGTAGACCTGGTGTAGACCTGGTGTAGACCTAATATAAACCTAGTATATTCCTAGTACAGACCTGAGTCCAGACAAATTCCTTGTAAAATCCAGTTTAGTCCTGGGTTAGATCCTAAAAGAGCGAAGAATGTGACCAGATTTGAAGCTTTGTATTTGTCTAAAACAGCAGAAATGACTCACATCGGGTAGAAAGTAGGTCGTGCTAACACCAGCAGAGGGCGTAACAGGTGTAGACAGGTGTAGACAGGTGCAGACAGGTGTAGACAAAAGCAGACAGGAGCCTAAAGTCCTCCTCTCTCCTTAAAAGTCCAGAGAGCGCTCTCTAGAGGCAGAAACACTCACATCTTTCCTATGAACACCCTGCAGCCGCCATCTTGAATCCACGCGCTGCAGTTTCCTCCGTCCCCTTCTGATGATGTCACCTCTCCTCGTTCAGCATCGAGCGGAAATTATGCAGCTGGTAAATACTGGTCGATACTCTAAGAAACAAGAGAGAGAAGATTTAGAATCGCTCCAGTTTAACCGGAGCTGGAGACAGTGTGGTGTAGTGTACAGGTGGAGTACAGGTGAGGCGTACAGGTGTGGTGTACAGGTGGAGTACAGGTGAGGTGTACAGGTGGAGTACAGGTGAGGTGTACAGGTGGAGTACAGGTAAGGCGGCGCACAGGTGTGGTGTACAGGTGTGGTGTACAGGTGTGGTGTACAGGTGGTGTACAGGTGGTGTACAGGTGAGGTGTACAGGTGGTGTACAGGTGGTGTACAGGTGAGGTGTACCTGGCGAAAGCATTGACCAGGGCCACGATCTCCTGGCGACTGAGCTGGAAGCCTCTGGATGGACTGTGCTCCGGGAGACTCTGGATCTCACGTTCTGAAAACAGGATCTTCAGAGCCGTGCCCAGGCCCTGGGTCTGAGAGAGACCAGAGACCGGGATTATAAAGAGACCAGAGACCAGAGAAAGACCAAAGAAAGACCAGAGACCAGGATCAAAACCAGACCAGAGACCAGAGAAAGACCAGAGAAAGACCAAAGAAAGACCAAAGAAAGACCAGAGACCAGAGAGAGACCAAAGAGCGGTATTATAACGAGACCAGGTTCTGTCTGGTTTCAGTCCTGGTCAGACCTAGTTCTAGGTTCAGTTTTCCTTTAGTCATGCTTTAGTCCAGTCTCTGTCCAGTCTCAGTCTTTGTCCAGTCCTGGTCCAGTCCTGGTCCAGTCCTGGTCCAGACCTGTAGTTTCCCCCAGAGGCGACACTTGCTGCAGCCCACACAGTCCATGATCTTGGAGATGTTTTTGAAGTGAAGCCTGAACTCCTCCTACGAGACAAGAGCCACGTTTAAACTCCACACGGAATAAAAACGTCTGTCAGAATAAATAAACAAAGGTGATTTTGTCACAACATCTTCAGAAAGTGGAGCCATTATTCAACTCCAAACACCTGATCACTGTCAGGTGAAAGGATTTTACTCCATAAGACTTAAAATAAGACACGACTCGTTTGTGGAGCTGGTCCCAGGTTCTAGTCTCACCTTCAGGGTCTTGGCCTCCAAAGTGTTTCCAGCGAACATGGACCTCTCATCAAAATGCATGGGGAAGGCCCTGTACAGAGACACAGAGACAGAGACACACAGAGACACACAGAGACACACAGAGACACACAGAGACACACAGAGACACACAGAGACACACAGAGACACACAGAGACACACAGAGACAGAGGAGGTGAGACTGAGCTTAACACTGTCGAAAATCATATCAAAATAGTAAAATAAAAGGGCTGCAGTCCCTCAGTCCTTCAGTCCTTCAGTCCCTCAGTCCCTCAGTCCGTCAGTCCTTCAGTCCTTCAGTCCTTCAGTCCTTCAGTCCTTCAGTCCTTCAGTCCTTCAGTCGGCTGATGGCGTCTCAGTCGACAAATCATTTTATTTATATGAAAAGGATTTTTTATGGGACAAAAGAAGAAACATGAGCTGAAGAATTATTCTGTGGTATTTAAATGTATAATTAGTAGTTTTTGCATGAACCGTGTCTCAATTCGCCGTTTGCACATTTCCTCCGATGAAGGCTGCTCCTGTGTGGCCTCCATCAACCACGAAAGACGTGTCGAAATAGGACAGGCCTACGCCACAGAGAGTACGTCAACCGCTAATGTTACGTCACTCATGTTACGTCAGTTATGCTACGTCACTTATGCTACGTCACTTATGCTACGTCACTTATGCTACGTCACTTATGCTACGTCACTTATGCTACGTCACTTATGCTACGTCACTTATGCTACGTCACTTATGCTACGTCACTTATGCTACGTCACTTATGCTACGTCACTTATGCTACGTCACTTATGCTACGTCACTTATGCTACGTCACTTATGCTACGTCACTTATGCTACGTCACTTATGCTACGTCACTTATGTTACGTCACGTAGCCACCGTGACGCCGCTGACTAATGAGCTAAATGTTTAAAACAGACTCTGAAATAATTACAATTTTACTTTGAATTCTTTATCGTGTCGTCGTTGCAGCCGTTCATTAAATCAAACAGAAATAAAGTAAAGAATTAATCTTTCCCTTTGAATATCAATAGACAAATATACAGCTACAGTTTGGAAGAATCACCTGGAACATTATTACACAACTTTAAGAAAATATACATTATTTGTGCCATAGAAGAAGTGCATGTGTGTATATTTATATCAGTGCGTGGCGTCTGCTCAGAAACACGCCGCTTCACATTCGTCGGTGCATGAAATGGGACAGACCTTCAAATGCAGCTGACGAAGTGAGAAACTGACGAACTGAGACACGACCAGATACAGAATAGTTTTGAAAGCTTTTGCTTTCAAAACGACTTTGTCGACTACAGCCCTAATAAAACGGCAGGATCATGTAGAGCGGATTAATACGAACATTTAAGACCAAAATGAGTCTGACAGCAGGTACAGAGGTAAGTGAACTGGAGCGATGGACACGCCCACTTCCTGTTTGGAACGTGGAGGCTCGAGGGTCACTATGTCCAGATGTATGTCCAGGCTCTGGATCTGACCTTATCTCTGTGAAGAGCTTCAGCAGCAGGTCCTTGGTCCTCTGATCCTCCTGGCTCTTCCCCGTGTACAGATGAACCACGGAGCGCTCGAAGTACGGCGCCACTTTGAACAGCGCTCGCAGCTCGATCAGAAACAGGAAGTAGAGGTTCTTCAGGCGCCGCGTCCCCTCCAAAGAATCAAACCTGCGCCGGAACTCGGACGGGTTAGGGCCCCACACGGAGCGGCCCCAGCCCTCTGTCGGAGAAGGAGAGAAGAGAAATACTGTTAAAACACGGGAGCTGCTCTCCTCTCCACAGACGCTCACCAAGTCCCAGAGTTACAGAGCCATTACTGTTACTTTATAGTACGACGGGGGGAGGAGTTTCTTTATTTTATTATTTGTTATTGTATTTTTCTGCTCGGTTGTTCTCGACTCGTTAGATTTCATGTACTTTTAAACGTGGCCACGCCCTCCTACCCATGGCTACTCTTCAGTCATTTATTTATTTATTTTTCCAGCACAGAAACACCTAAAGCACATCTCACAGTTTGCTCTTATACAAGCTCGAAAAGGAGTGGGAAGAAGAAAACTTATCAAGGCCCCGCGTTCCATCACGACACAAATCAAACGATATTTTTGGCTTCGTATTCAGCTGAAGGAAAAGAAAATCGGACGGTTGTGTTTGTGCTGGATGTTCTGGAGTCCAACCCTCTGTCCCTCACGATTCTGTCTCAAATACTCTTTAAGTCACTGTCACGCTGCAGACCTTTTCTAAATTCCTTCTTCTTGCCTTGTGTTTTACTAAAATAACACTGACGGTGAATGGCTGCTGTACTGTTAGTGGTAAATGTTTTCTATAGCACAGAGAAGTCGTGGTGACATGTTTATCCTTGAACATGGTTGATTATTGTGAGTTTTAGGACAAATGTTGTGATAATGTGTGGTAATACTTATGGCCGCTCTGAACTCTGGTTTATATGAACCGACCCCAGCGCTCGGAAGAAAAAAAGAACAGTTTAAAGATGTTTGAAGGTTCAATCGATCCATTTACAAACGTCACACTGTCGAGGTGCGTTAAAAATACTGAATGTTCAGTGTAAATGACACGACTAAACAGCGTCTCATTAAATACGTCACATTCTACACATTTATGCTTTTTACACAAGACTATTTTTATATTAAATCTGTGTTTCTGTGATGTCCTGATCTATGGATTTTTTCTATGGATTTTAGATTTTTCAACAAGAGACAATACAGCAAACAAGTCTCCAAAAGGAACGAACGGATCGACGTCTCCAGAAGGAACGAATGGATAAACATCAGCACAAAAGGCTCATGAACCAAACGTGGCCCAAGTTTAAGATTTAGAGCCGAGACTTTGACTCGTCTGAACAGGATGGAGTCAAAATGGAGCGAGACCAAACTAGTCCAAACAAGTCCAAACGAGGCCACAGCCCAACGGTTTAATCCACTTCATCATAAATCACTTTTAAAGGGACGATTTGACTGATTCAAACTCCTCTCACAACTTTGACCTTTGAGCAGTGGCAACACTCGTAGCATTAGCATTAGCACGAGCTAAACGGCTGATGTCGCAGTAGTAGTAGTAGTAGTAGTAGCAGTAGTAGTAGTAGTAGGACAAGTATAAGTAGTGTTAGTATTCATTTACCATCGAGCAGGTACTCGGCGCTCAGGTGGATGTTGATGCTGCTGTGGAGTCCAGAGATGAGTCTGTAGAACACTCTCTTCTCCAAACACAGACCTGAGGAACAGACCAACACCTGAACACTTGACCATCTGAACACCCGAACATCTGAACATGCAAACATCTGAACACCCGAACATCTGAACACCCGAACATCTGAACACCCGAACATCTGAACACCCGAACATCTGAACACCCGAACATCTGAACACCCAAACATCTGAACACCTAAACATCTGAACACTCGAACATCTGAACACCTAAACATCTGAACACCTAAACATCTGAACACCCGAACATCTGAACACCTAAACATCTGAACACCTAAACATCTGAACACCCGAACATCTGAACACCTAAACATCTGAACACCCGAACCCCTGAACATCTGAACCCCTGAACACCCGAACATCTCAACACTTGCCTACTCTCCAAACTCAAACTAAATGCCTCCTGTCAAAAGTCCTGAGTTTCCAGTTTAAATAGTTTTATTACGTGTCTGATTTGCGCAGGTGTCGATACTAAAAAGTCCCTTTCACATAAATGAAGCCGTCCTGAATATTTAGAGTGAACAGAGAAGTTTACGCTCGTGGAACCTGTGGAACCTGGACGACTGAGGGTTAGAGTCCACAGACATGAGGCCACATGGGAAAAGAAGAAAGTACCATCCCATTGTCTAAAGAAAGTGTTTCTCATCACTGTGGGATCAAAATCGTACTGGGACTGAGTCTGAAATCTCAGTATTTAGTAAAAACACTTCACTAACATAAATCTGTACGAGGCCTTTGATTATATTTCATGTTATTTGTGTCCTTTATTTGAAATGATGATGATTTTATGGTAAATGTAAAACTCACTGACCTTCGAGCCAGTTGTAGAAGGCCTCTCCTGCACCAAACACACACACATTTAAAACCATGAAAATAACATTTAAATCAGTGAAACTCTCCGGTTACAGGAGCTGGACTCACCGTCATCGTCACCTGCAACAAAAACAGGAACAAAGTGTGAGATGCTCTGATTTAAAAGTCTAAAAAGGTGAATGTTTGAGTAGAGCCTGACCTCTGCTGGGGGCCAGAGGGTACAGCGGGCGGTACACGGAGCGCGGCCTGAAAAACAGAAAACACGATTATGACTAAAGCAGCGGGACTAAACCTGAGGGACTGAACCTGAGGGACTGAACCTGAGGGACTAAACCTGAGGGACTGAACCCGAGGGACTAAACCTGAGGGACTGAACCCGAGGGACTAAACCTGAGGGACTGAACCTGAGGGACTGAACCTGAGGGACTGAACCCGAGGGACTGAACCTGAGGGACTGAACCCGAGGGACTGAACCTGAGGGACTGAACCTGAGGGACTGAACCTGAGGGACTGAACCTGAGGGACTGAACCTGAGGGACTAAACCTGAGGGACTGAACCTGAGGGACTGAACCTGAGGGACTAAACCTGAGGGACTGAACCTGAGGGACTAAACCTGAGGGACTGAACCTGAGGGACTGAACCTGAGGGACTAAACCTGAGGGACTGAACCTGAGGGACTAAACCTGAGGGACTGAACCTGAGGGACTAAACCTGAGGGACCTGAGGGACTAAACCTGAGGGACTAAACCTGAGGGACCTGAGGGACTAAACCTGAGGGACCTGAGGGACTAAACCTGAGGGACTAAACCTGAGGGACTAAACCTGAGGGACTAAACCTGAGGGACCTGAGGGACTAAACCTGAGGGACTGAACCTGAGGGACTGAACCTGAGGGACTGAACCTGAGGGACTGAACCTGAGGGACTGAACCTGAGGGACTAAACCTGAGGGACTAAACCTGAGGGACTGAACCTGAGGGACTAAACCTGAGGGACTAAACCTGAGGGACCTGAGGGACTAAACCTGAGGGACTGAACCTGAGGGACTGAACCTGAGGGACTAAACCTGAGGGACCTGAGGGACTAAACCTGAGGGACTAAACCCGAGGGACTAAACCCGAGGGACTGAACCTGAGGGACTAAACCTGAGGGACTAAACCTGAGGGACTAAACCCGAGGGACTGAACCTGAGGGACTAAACCTGAGGGACCTGAGGGACTAAACCCGAGGGACTGAACCTGAGGGACTAAACCCGAGGGATTGAACCTGAGGGACTAAACCTGAGGGACTGAACCTGAGGGACTGAACCTGAGGGACTGAACCTGAGGGATTGAACCCAAGGGACTGAACCTGAGGGATTGAACCTGAGGGACTAAACCTGAGGGACTGAACCTGAGGGACTGAACCTGAGGGACTAAACCCGAGGGACTAAACCTGAGGGACTGAACCTGAGGGACTGAACCTGAGGGACTAAACCCGAGGGACTAAACCTGAGGGACTGAACCTGAGGGATTGAACCTGAGGGACTATGAAGCTAACCAGCCTTTAATGAAGTCACAGCAGCTCAAAGCCTGAACCTCAGCTCAGAGATAACGAGCGGCAAAGCAGTTTAGCCACAGAATTTGTAAAACCAAATGAGGAAATAGAAAAGTAGAGCCTCAGGAATAGATGTGTGTGACCTGACCCATATACAGCAGATCAGGCTCATCTGAAGCTTTAGTTTAATAAAGTGTGGCCCATTGAAAAAGCAGCAGACTTTGTGTTCACTGCTTCATTCAACAGTTTAAATGTAGCTCCAGATTAAAAGCACAGATGTGGAATATTATATAAACTGTAATATTTACACACCACCACGGCCGAGACTATGGAATATGAAACTTAGAAATCTGGAGACACATTTTTCCTCGAGGACCAAACAAAGGTCATGTAAAGGACTGAAGAGCTTAACCTCAGCCCCACGCCGGCCCGGGTCAGCCCACGTGCCCGTTACTAAAGTGACCAGACCACCTCCTCATACATAAGTCCAGGGCTTGAACTTCACCGACTCAGTTTAGTCACGTCGTAGTTCACCCCTCAGCACCAAAGAGCAGGACTAAAGCAGGACTAGTATGTCCCCGGTCCTGTCCCCTGTCCAGTCCCCTGTCCAGTCCCCTGTCCAGTCCCCGGTCCAGTCCTGGACTCACTTGAAGCAGTTCTCCTCATAGATGCTGTTCCACACTCTCCAGGCGGAGGCGCCCTTGTATCCTGTGAAGCGCTCTGGGTTCAGGAGCAGGTCCACGTACTCGGCGTCTGGAGACGTCTCATCTGAGGAGACAAACGTGGACGTCCTCAGCTGTGGTCCCTCTCAGTGCGGATGTTCTGTGCTTTAGCGTGTTTTCTGCACTGTATCATGTTCAATAACACTGTCCCGTGTGTCAGATGCCCTCCCGTCTGTATCATGTGCTCATATATGTTCAGTAACACTGTCCCGTGTGTCAGATGCCCTCCCGTCTGTATCATGTGCTCATATATGTTCAGTAACACTGTCCCGTGTGTCAGATGCCCTCCCGTCTCACCGTCGAGTTCACAGAAGTGCTCCTGAGCGTCATCGTGTCTCGCCCAGTCGGCAAACGCCTTCTTACTCTGGTTACTGCAAAACACAAATACAAGGACACATTAAAACTGCAAGCAGTGATGAAGGGCCCTTGAGGCGGGAGAGGGACTCGTCACAGTGAGAGCCGCAGATCAACAGTGTCAGAGATAAATGTTTACGGCCCATTGTAAGTCTGCAGGGGGCGCTGGAGAGACATTTTTAAAGACAGGAGTTTAATTCACACATCGTCATGTCCAGTTCATCAAAATGTCAGAACTGGGTTTGTCCAGATCCAACAATTTCCACAAATGTTACATGGATTTTTAAGTTTTCTAAATGGCTGCCCACAGTGAGAAAGTTATGTAACTTAAATTTGAGTCAATCTCGAACTTTGTGCCAGTTTTCAAGAGTTTTTGAACAGCTCTTTCAGCCCCCGGTCCACCCCTGGTCCACTCCCCGGTCCTGTCCCCGGTCCTGTCCCCGGTCCTGTCCCCGGTCCTGTCCCGTCCCGTCCTGACCTCAGAGTGCTGTTGATGGCTCCCAGCTCTTTGGCCTGTTCACATTCTGTCACCTCCGTCTCAGAGTTCGCCGCCTGAGAATACTGAAAAACACAAAAACATTTAAACATCACAGAACATTAGAGAAAACTCAAACTCAAATCTAAAGGCCAGAATCTTACATTTAGATTTGAAACTTCTCCTGTCGTTTACTCACATTAATAAAAAATATAACAAGTTTTCCCATTATGTTTTCATAGAAAATCAGGCATTTTATGAGCAAAAGTGACTCAAATTTAAGGCCCTGATCCTGGGGTCAGAGGTCACACTGATCCTGGGGTCAGAGGTCACACTGATCCTGGGGTCAGAGGTCACACTGATCCTGGGGTCAGAGGTCACACTGATCCTGGGGTCAGAGGTCACACTGATCCTGGGGTCAGAGGTCACACTGATCCTGGGGTCAGAGGTCACACTGATCCTGGGGTCAGAGGTCACTGATCTGGGAGTTGTTTTGTGGACTGAGTCTGGGTCACACGATGTTGCTCCTGTTTGGGTCGTTTCAGTCCCGTTTCAGTCTCGGTTCAGTCCCGGTTCAGTCCCGGTTCAGTCTCGGTTCAGTCTCGGTTCAGTCTCGGTTCAGTCCCGGTTCAGTCCCGGTTCAGTCCCGGTTCAGTACTTACCTTGTTGTAGTTCCCAGACTTGATTCCCACTGGGACTTTACTCTAAAAACATAAACACAAACCATTACACGTCCAATCAGAGAGCAGAGTCTAAAGCCCGCCCACACTTCTGATTGGTCAAACACTTCTCCTCCTCCTCCTGCTCTGAGTGAGTGACAGGTGGGTTTAACCAATCACAGACAAGTATGGACTCAAGTGTGACCAGAGAGGACAGAGGAGGGCTGTGATTGGACAGAGAGGAGTGAGGAGGGCTGTGATTGGACAGAGAGGAGTGAGGAGGGCTGTGATTGGACAGAGGGGACAGAGGAGGGCTGTGATTGGTCAGAGGGGACAGAGGAGGGCTGTGATTGGACAGAGGGGACAGAGGAGGGCTGTGATTGGACAGAGAGGACAGAGGAGGGCTGTGATTGGACAGAGAGGACAGAGGAGGGCTGTGATTGGACAGAGAGGACAGAGGAGGGCTGTGATTGGACAGAGAGGAGTGAGGAGGGCTGTGATTGGTCAGAGAGGAGTGAGGAGGGCTGTGATTGGTCAGAGAGGAGTGAGGAGGGCTGTGATTGGTCAGAGAGGAGTGAGGAGGGCTGTGATTGGTCAGAGTGGCGTGTGTGGTGTCTTCCGTAGGCTTTCTGTGTAACGTGCCTCTGGACAGGGCTCCACGTGACAGTCTTTGATGTCGCAGTGACTGTCGTCGGGCCAGAAAGGACAAGGCCGCTTCAGATTCACCTGGAACACAAGAACACACTCTGATAAGGCTTTTATTTCACAAACAGAAGAACAATCCACATCTTGTCAACAATAACTGACACTTTGCAGCTGATGTCATCACCATTCCCTGGGGGCGTGATGCTAACTGTAGGCTCTGCTTTGTCTGGAGCTTTGTTAGACTTTAATCTGAGCTTTATTTGAACACAACCTGACCATAGGTGAGCTGGTTTGTGCTGTTAAACAAGTCCCTCTCAAATAAAACTACAGTCACAGCCTAGCTAGCGTTAGCATTAGCCAACAGTTTTTCAGTGAGTCACTCTCACCTTTTTGTGTAAAATCAAACTCCTGAACAGGACCATGAACAACTGTATTGATGTGAGGTCATGGGCATCAGCATCATCCAGCCTCATTTACACTCGCACAGGTCGCTTTGGGGCGGCCTACAAATGACCCAGGAATGTGACGCAGGTCTAGATAGACACACCCAAAGGTGTGACTGGGCCTGCGCTGCCACGAGGCGCAGGGCAGCTATAAAAACACTGACTGCATGGAGGTGTGTCCAGTCCCTTCTAGCTCGTTGTTGTGCTGCTGTTGACCTGCGGCACCAGAGGACCAGCAGTACGCCTCAAGTGAACAATCATTAAGATGCCAAAAAACAGACATAGATAAAATAATAGTTTCTCACCAGACGCTGACTTGATCTTGTGATATAATGCCATATTTTCAGTGACGGCAACTTATATGCTGAGCTGATATGCTCCGCAAAACACACCTAACCAGGTGTTTTGATGCACGCCACTCCCATCAAGATAAAGTACATTACATGTCCAGTGTAAAAGCAGATGACACAGCCAACATAACCCACTCGAGAGCGCCATGTGATTCCTGTAATCACTGATTGCACATATATGAAATTAATAATTATAAATATATACCTATATATTAGATGGCAACAATATGCAATTCTGAATAAATGTGCGAAGGCCAAGTAAAAAATGCTGTATGTAGTCCAAGACCATCATTTTCCAAAATTTGACATTTGACCTAATTTTTCTCAATTCACATTTTGTGGGAACACACCATTAGTTTTAAAAAAGGTCCTCCAATCACACTGTCTCGTCTATGGGAACACAGTCAATGTCATGTTTGGAATTTAAAATCTTATCAGATCAGATCGACTGTGGAGGAGGAAATCCTGACTCTAAAGTGTGTCAGGAAACAGGTTCAACATTTTGGTTCAACTAGTTACACCACAAAAAGGAGAAAATTACCATCAGGCCGAGACAGTCTACCTCCTGACAGGAAGTCGACTGTGCCACTTCCTCTACAGAATCTGTGAATCAGGCCCGGCTCTTACCCTGTAGTATCTGAAGTAGTCCCTCTCTGTGAGCTTCTTGATTTTGGGGTAGATTTTGAAGTTGTTGAAAACGTCGATGCTCTCCACGTCACAAAAGCAGTCGTCCAGATCTCCTGTCAGCTGAACAAAAACACAAAACAGGAAATAAAATACTCAGTCACACTGTTATAAATCCAACAGAAAGACAACAAAAGCAGTGGACGTTTTCACAACTTCACGAGAAATTAGGGCTGTCAAAAGTATTGAAAATCAGACACTAATCGATACTTAAACTAGTATCAAAACTAGATACTCATTTGAGCTGGTATCGATACTAAAAGTCCCACTCACAGAACAGAAATAAACCTTTCCTGAATGTTTAAACTGATCTTGAGCTGTATCTTCACAAGTATAAGACACATAGACTAGTATACACCGATGGACCAGTATGAACCTACTGCACACTGAGGATTGCACAAACACATAGAAACAACATGTTTCAATCAGGAATGGATTATATTTTCAATGCAAAAAAAGTCCTAAATAAATATATGTATACAATTCAAATAATTATATGTTTTTTTATTATTCAAATTTAGTTTGAGAAGTCTGACATATGGAAGTGCACTCAAAGTTTTTAGTTGTTTTTGCTTGAAATTACAGCAACAATTTTCTATTTTTTAACCTCTTTTCTGCCATCCTGAGAAGTATTGTTTTATAACCTCATCTTAAAAAAGGCTAAAAGCCCCTCAGGCTCACGTCGCTTTGGAGCATATGGAGACCACTCACCTGGTTCCACAGTGTTCCCATCACTGTTAAAGGCAGCAGCGCCATAACAGCTGACGTCCGCAACATTTTTCACGTTATTCTAGTTTAATTTCTTATCCAAGTCTTGGTTTGGTCCTCTACAAATCAAAGTTTAGTCCCAGTTCTGATTCAGTTCGGCTGTGATCGTCTATCCATCTTCAGGTCAGATTTTGTACAAGCTTACTGACAAAATTTCCTAGTTCTTTCTTCATTAGCGCCTAATTTTAGTCAAAATTTTGCCCAATATTAAGATGAATTAAATCAAATCTTTATACTGTTAGAAATCCTGCTTTTTACTTAATTTTATTTTAGCACAGCACTATATTAAATCTGCTCTTTTCCTCTGACAATTATTTATTTTGTCCCCAAATTATTAAATAAAAGTTCAATTACAGCTATAGGTCCAGTGTTGTGGTTGCTGCGGTGAGTCCCATATGCTCCAGCTGAGGTCCCGTGCGTGAGTCTACGTCATGCCGTGACCCCGCCCCCTAGAATCTCCATCAATCACGCTGTAGTTTTTGGACAGCTCCGTGAAACAAGCGGCAGCGGAGCAAAGAACTACAACTCCCACAATCCCCTAGCTCCGCCGCGGCCAATCATGTTACACCACGCTTATTTACACTTTTAAACCCATTTGAAGCGAAAAACACCTGCAAAACCGTGACCAAAGACGTGTCCTTTTGCGTAACAGCGCTTGAATAAATATGCTGACGCTGGGATGTTGTTTTAAGTGATTTAACACTTGAAAATCTCTTATTTCCTGCTTATAAGAACATCTACATGACACATTTTTAATCACTTTTCATTTTCTACCGTTAATAAACTTATATTTTAATTAATAATTACATAAAATAAAAGTTAATAATGTCAGGATATAAAATTTCAAATACGTGCAGTTTTTCACGTAACTTCACGAGCTCTGGTTCTGTGACGTATGAACGTTCTAGAAGGTTTCCCGGGCAACAGAGACCCGGAAACAGCCTAGTTCTGTTTTAAAAAGATGTTTAAATGTATAAAATGAAAGAAAATCTCGGGGTTTTGGGGACTTACATGGCAGAAGCAGCTCCGGTCCTCGCTGCTCCGGTGTCCACTGTGCTGTGTCTGCGGTTTACCGGCGCCGTTCGTCTGAAACCAGCCCCAAACACAGCTCCCGAGCAGCCACGAAGCGAGCAGCACCGCCACGGCCTGCAGAGTCACCCTCCACATGCCGCCCAACGCGCTCCAGAGCCCGGGGACGAGGCTCCGAGGCCCGGGGACGAGGTTCTGAACGCGGACACAGGAGCAGGACAGTCCCGGGGGAAGGAGGGAGCGGGTTACGGGACAAACAGCGGGAGACACAGTCCGACAGGGGCGTTAAAGCGAGCAGCCGGGACCCTCCACGGAGACACTAGAGAAAAGACACGGACATCAGCCCCGAACACGAGCCAACATCCCGAAATCAGGCGACAGACCCGGTGAGAGCAGAGCAGCGGCCACCGAGGCTCCGGACACGACAGTGAGTGTGAGCAGCGCCCCCTCACGGCCTCCAGGAGAACTGTCCTGAAGCGCTCTGGCAGCGCGCGAGCGGAAGTGGAGGCGTTACCATGGCAGCGGCGTGTTTACCTGCACGGAGGAGCTAACAGGAGCTAACAGGAGCTAACAGGAGCTAAAGCTGCAGACTCCACAGACAACTGGGGAAAAAAGACTGAACATGGTGAGTACGAGCTGTGTTTTACAACTGGGTTAAATATGGACTCACAACCAGACTAACCCCGCGTGTAAACAGAGACTGAACCAGGACTGAACCAGGACTGAACCAGGACTGAACTAGGACTAAACCAGGACTGAACCAGGACTAAACCAGGACTGAACCAGGACTGAACCAGGACTAAACCAGGACTGAACCAGGACTGAACCAGGACTGAACTGAGACTAAACCAGGAATAAAACTGGTCTAAACTGAGACTAAACCAGGAGCCTCGTGCTTCTGGGATGTGCCCAAAGCTCGAGCACAAATGACTGAGATTAACCTTAAAGTCTTTGATGTGATACAATATAAAATATGTGTTTTGTTTTTTTCAGGCGCCAAAAAGAAAGAGCAAGAAGACGGTGAAGAAGACGAAGCCTCCAGCTGTGGTGGACGCTCTGTCCACAGAGGAGATGAACAAGGACCAGGTGAGACCCAGACCTGGTTTAGTCCTGGTTCAGTCCTGGTTTAGTCCTGGTTTAGTCCTGGTTCAGTCCTGGTCTAGTCCTGGTCTAGTCCTGGTTCAGTCCTGGTCTAGTCCTGGACCAGTCCTGGACCAGTCCTGGTTCAGTCCTGGTCTAGTCCTGGTCTAGTCCTGGTCCAGTCCTGGTCCAGTCCTGGTCCAGTCCTGGTCCAGTCCTGGTCTAGTCCTGGTTCAGTCCTGGTTCTCCTCCTCAGTTGGAGGAGCACATCGTTCGTCTGAGGGAGGAGTTGGATCGGGAGCGTGAGGAGAAAAGTTACTTTCAGCTGGAGCGAGACCGAGTCCAGAGTCTGTGGGAGACCGGCCTCAGGGACTTAGACCGAGTCCAGACCGAGCTGAACCAGAGAAGAAGAGAGAGGGAGGAGGCCGAGGAGCGCCACCGCCAGGAGATCAACGTAACTGCAACTACACTCACTAATATGACTACTGTTACTACCAATACTACTGTTACTACCAATACTACTACTGTTACTACCAATACTACTGCTGTTACTACCAATACTACTGCTGTCACTACCAATACTACTGCTGTTACTACCAATACTACTGCTGTTACTACCAATACTACTGCTGTCACTACCAATACTACTGCTGTTACTACCAATACTACTGCTGTCACTACCAATACTACTGCTGTTACTACCAATACTACTGCTGTCACTACCAATACTACTGCTGTTACTACCAATACTACTGCTGTTACTACCAATACTACTGCTGTTACTACCAATACTACTGCTGTTACTACCAATACTACTGCTGTCACTACCAGTACTACTACTGTTACTACCACTACTACTACTGTTACTACCAATACTACTGCTGTTACTACCAATACTACTGCTGTCACTACCAATACTACTGCTGTCACTACCAGTACTACTACTGTTACTACCAATACTACTGCTGTTACTACCAATACTACTACTGTTACGTAGTGATGTATGAACGGTGACTTCGTAGCAGTAGCAGCTGCTACTACTACCTCTACTTCTACTACTACTTTCAGTACCTCTGTTACTGCAGTACAACGTGTCCTCTGTGTCAGGTTTATAAGCAGAAGTTGAAGCACGTCCTGTCGGAGCAGCACGGCGCCGTCTCTGAGCTCAAGACGGTCCAGACCTGGACCAAAAACCAGGTCCAGAACCAGAACTCGGACCGAGAACTTAACCTGGTCCAAGAGAAGAGCCACATGGAGACGAGACTCAGAGAGAAAGAACATCTGAGAGAGAAGAGCCTGAAGACACTGCAGCTGGTGAGGGACCCCTGCACATGTGTGTGACAGGGTCTGCATGTGTGTGTGACAGGGTCTGCGCATGTGTGTGACAGGGACTGTATGTGTGTGTGACAGGGTCTGCGCATGTGTGTGACAGGGACTGTATGTGTGTGTGACAGGGTCTGTGCGTATGTGTGACAGGGTCTGTACATGTGTGTGACAGGGACTGCACATGTGTGTGACAGGGTCTGTACATGTGTGTGACAGGGACTGCACATGTGTGTGACAGGGACTGTGCATGTGTGTGACAGGGTCTGTATGTGTGTGACAGGGTCTGTACATGTGTGTGACAGGGTCTGTGCATGTGTGTGACAGGGTCTGTGCATGTGTGTGACAGGGTCTGTACATGTGTGTGACAGGGACAGCATGTGTGTGTGACAGGGACTGCACATGTGTGTGACAGGGACAGCATGTGTGTGTGACAGGGACTGCACATGTGTGTGACAGGGTCTGTATGTGTGTGACAGGGACTGTACATGTGTGTGACAGGGTCTGTACACATGTGTGTGACACAGACTGTACATGTGTGTGACAGGGACTTTATGTGTGTGTGACAGGGTCTGTGCATGTGTGTGACAGGGTCTGTACATGTGTGTGACAGGGACACTTCACTGTGTGTTACAGAAGCAGCAGGTGGAGCTGATGGAGTTGATGAATGACTATGATCGAAAAGTCAGAGGTAAGATCTTAATGTGCTCTGCTCCTCTCTGCCTCTCTCTGCTCCTCTCTGCTCCTCTAACTCTGCTCTTCTCTGCTCCTCTCTGCTCCTCTCTGCTCCTCTCTGCTCCTCTCTGCTCCTCTCTGCTCCTCTCTGCCTCTCTCTGCTCCTCTCTGCTCCTCTCTGCTCCTTTCTGCCTCTCTCTGCTCCTCTCGGCTCCTCTTTGCCTCTCTCTGCTCCTCTCTGCCCCTCTCTGCCTCTCTCTGCTCCTCTCTGCTCCTCTAACTCTGCTCCTCTCAGCTCCTCTGCTCCTCTCTGCTCCTCTCTGCTCCTCTGGTTGACGTTGTTGAGATGTTTCCTCAGATGTGGAGCAGAGGTTTCGTGCTCTCAGCTCGTCTCTGGGGCAGGAGCAGGAGAGGAGGCTTCAGCAGGAGGTGCAGGAGGTGGAGGAGGCAGCCAAGAAGAAGATTTCTGAGCTGAAGACAGAGCAGCAGCGCCTCCTCAGGGCCACAGAGGAGCACTACAGCAACCTGAGCACCAGACTGGAGATGGAGCACAGAGAGCTCACGGTAAAGACCAGTACTACCACTGATACTGCTGTTATTACTACTGCTGTTATTACTACTGCTACTGCTACTACTACTGCTACTACTACTACTGCTGCTACTACTACTGCTGTTATTACTACTACTACTACTACTGCTGTTATTACTACTACTACTACTACTGCTGTTATTACTACTACTACTACTACTGCTGTTATTACTACTACTACTACTGCTGCTGTTATTACTACTGCTACTGCTACTACTACTGCTACTACTACTACTACTACTAGTACTAGTACTGCTGCTACTGCTACTATCAAATCATCAAAACTATCAAATAATAATGCATTGTTTTGTTGAAGCACGTCTCAAACCCAGACTCGTTCTGGTCTTTCTCAGGAGCGGCAGGTGGAGCTCCGGGCCGAGTTGTCACGAGTCCAGAAGAAACTGACCGAAGCTCAGAGCGAGAACCTCCGTCTGAAGGAAGACCTCGAGCAGGCCCAAAGACTGCTCCCAGACCTGAGGAGAAAGCTGGAGCAGAGTCTGAGGGACAAAGAGCTGGAGAAGGTACGACTTTAGACCTGAGGAGCAGAGTCTGAGGGACAGAGAGAAGGTACGACCTTAGACCTGAGGAACAGAGTCTGAGGGACAGAGAGCTAGAGAAGGTACGACTTTAGACCTGAGGAACAGAGTCTGATTTTTACTGACAAATATTAAAAACTGAAGTAGTTCATTTTAAACGGTTTGCAGAGCCCAAAGTTCTTCCTTCACTTGATGCATTTTGAGCACCGTGCTCATAAACTCTTTTCTCTCTACACTTTATCTGCACTGGGTCTAGACACATTTGCTCAAACACAGGATCAGGCCCTGTCTGTATCTCAGGAGGCTTCTGTTTCAGAAAGGACGAGAGCGAGAGAAGCATCTAGAGAAGGAGCTGAGGGCCCTGAAGATGGAGAATACTCTACTGCAGCAGGCCTTTGAGAAGGTACATCATCTGCTCCTCTGACCCTCTCCTCTGCTCCTCTGCCCCTCTCCTCTGCTCCTCTGCCCCTCTCCTCTGCTCCTCTCCTCTGCTCCTCTCCTCTGCTCCTCTCCTCTGCTCCTCTGACCCTCTCCTCTGCTCCTCTGACCCTCTCCTCTGCTCCTCTGACCCTCTCCTCTGCTCCTCTGACCCTCTCCTCTGCTCCTCTGTCCCTCTCCTCTGCTCCTCTCCCCCTCTCCTCTGCTCCTCTCCTCTGCTCCTCTGCTCCTCTCCCCCTCTCCTCTGCTCCTCTCCTCTGCTCCTCTGTCCCTCTCTGTCTGTCTCATGTTGTACTGAAGCCACTGGGTCAATGTTACACTGGGGTTTAAGGGGATTTATTATTTGATTGCACTTTATGGGACGCTCCAAACACAATTTTGTTGTTCTTTTTGTGACAATGACAAATAAACTGAACTGAACTCTCCTCTGCTCCTCTCCCCCTCTCCTCTGCTCCTGTGCTCCTCTCCCCCTCTCCTCTGCTCCTGTGCTCCTCTCCCCCTCTCCTCTGCTCCTGTGCTCCTCTCCCCTCTCCTCTGCTCCTCTGCTCCTCTGCTCCTCTCCCCCTCTCCTCTGCTCCTCTCCCCCTCTCCTCTGCTCCTCTGCTCCTCTGCTCCTCTCCTCCTCTCCTCCTCTCCCCCTCTCCTCTACTCCTGTGCTCCTTCTGCTCCTCTTGTTCAGGTGGAGCGTGAGCGTGACCAGTTGAAAGATGCTCAGCTGCTGTTGGAGCTGGAGGTGCAGCGTCGAAACGGCCTGAAGGAGGCGCTATTACAGCAGAAACTGTCTGCACTGAGTCTGGCACTGCACAGCACCCAGGTACAGAGACCAGAGACCGGACCAGAGACCGGACCAGAGACCAGAGACCGGACCAGAGACCAGAGACCGGACCAGAGACCGGACCAGAGACCAGAGACCGGACCAGAGACCAGAGACCGGACCAGAGACCGGACCAGAGACCAGAGACCGGACCAGAGACCGGACCAGAGACCGGACCAGAGACCGGACCAGAGACCAGAGACCGGACCAGAGACCGGACCAGAGACCAGAGACCAGAGACCAGAGACCAGACCAGAGACCGGACCAGAGACCAGAGACCAGAGACCGGACCAGAGACCAGAGACCAGAGACCGGACCAGAGACCGGACCAGAGACCGGACCAGAGACCAGAGACCAGAGACCGGACCAGAGACCAGAGACCAGAGACCGGACCAGAGACCGGACCAGAGACCAGAGACCAGAGACCGGACCAGAGACCGGACCAGAGACCGGACCAGAGACCGGACCAGAGACCGGACCAGAGACCGGACCAGAGACCAGAGACCGGACCAGAGACCAGAGACCAGAGACCGGACCAGAGACCAGACCAGAGACCGGACCAGAGACCAGAGACCAGAGACCGGACCAGAGACCAGAGACCAGAGACCGGACCAGAGACCGGACCAGAGACCAGAGACCAGAGACCGGACCAGAGACCAGAGACCGGACCAGAGACCGGACCAGAGACCGGACCAGAGACCGGACCAGAGACCGGACCAGAGACCAGAGACCGGACCAGAGACCAGACCAGAGACCAGACCAGAGACCGGACCAGAGACCGGACCAGAGACCAGAGACCAGAGACCGGACCAGAGACCAGAGACCAGAGACCGGACCAGAGACCGGACCAGAGACCAGAGACCAGAGACCGGACCAGAGACCAGAGACCGGACCAGAGACCGGACCAGAGACCGGACCAGAGACCGGACCAGAGACCAGAGACCGGACCAGAGACCAGACCAGAGACCGGACCAGAGACCAGAGACCGGACCAGAGACCAGACCAGAGACCGGACCAGAGACCGGACCAGAGACCGGACCAGAGACCGGACCAGAGACCAGAGACCGGACCAGAGACCAGAGACCAGAGACCGGACCAGAGACCAGAGACCAGAGACCGGACCAGAGACCGGACCAGAGACCGGACCAGAGACCGGACCAGAGACCAGAGACCAGAGACCGGACCAGAGACCAGAGACCAGAGACCGGACCAGAGACCGGACCAGAGACCAGAGACCAGAGACCGGACCAGAGACCGGACCAGAGACCGGACCAGAGACCGGACCAGAGACCAGAGACCGGACCAGAGACCAGAGACCAGAGACCGGACCAGAGACCGGACCAGAGACCGGACCAGAGACCAGACCAGAGACCGGACCAGAGACCAGAGACCAGAGACCGGACCAGAGACCAGAGACCAGAGACCGGACCAGAGACCGGACCAGAGACCAGAGACCAGAGACCGGACCAGAGACCAGAGACCGGACCAGAGACCGGACCAGAGACCGGACCAGAGACCGGACCAGAGACCGGACCAGAGACCAGAGACCGGACCAGAGACCAGACCAGAGACCGGACCAGAGACCGGACCAGAGACCAGAGACCAGAGACCGGACCAGAGACCAGAGACCAGAGACCGGACCAGAGACCGGACCAGAGACCAGAGACCAGAGACCGGACCAGAGACCAGAGACCGGACCAGAGACCGGACCAGAGACCGGACCAGAGACCGGACCAGAGACCGGACCAGAGACCAGAGACCGGACCAGAGACCAGACCAGAGACCGGACCAGAGACCAGAGACCGGACCAGAGACCAGACCAGAGACCGGACCAGAGACCGGACCAGAGACCGGACCAGAGACCGGACCAGAGACCAGAGACCGGACCAGAGACCAGAGACCAGAGACCGGACCAGAGACCAGAGACCAGAGACCGGACCAGAGACCGGACCAGAGACCGGACCAGAGACCGGACCAGAGACCAGACCAGAGACCAGAGACCGGACCAGAGACCAGAGACCAGAGACCAGAGACCGGACCAGAGACCAGAGACCAGAGACCGGACCAGAGACCGGACCAGAGACCAGAGACCAGAGACCGGACCAGAGACCAGAGACCAGAGACCGGACCAGAGACCGGACCAGAGACCAGAGACCAGAGACCGGACCAGAGACCAGAGACCAGAGACCGGACCAGAGACCGGACCAGAGACCGGACCAGAGACCAGAGACCGGACCAGAGACCAGAGACCAGACCAGAGACCGGACCAGAGACCGGACCAGAGACCAGAGACCAGAGACCGGACCAGAGACCGGACCAGAGACCGGACCAGAGACCAGAGACCGGACCAGAGACCAGAGACCAGACCAGAGACCGGACCAGAGACCAGAGACCAGAGACCGGACCAGAGACCAGAGACCAGAGACCGGACCAGAGACCGGACCAGAGACCGGACCAGAGACCAGAGACCGGACCAGAGACCAGAGACCGGACCAGAGACCAGAGACCGGACCAGAGACCAGAGACCAGAGACCGGACCAGAGACCGGACCAGAGACCGGACCAGAGACCAGACCAGAGACCAGACCAGAGACCAGAGACCGGACCAGAGACCAGAGACCAGAGACCGGACCAGAGACCAGAGACCGGACCAGAGACCAGAGACCAGACCAGAGACCGGACCAGAGACCGGACCAGAGACCAGAGACCAGAGACCGGACCAGAGACCAGAGACCGGACCAGAGACCAGAGACCGGACCAGAGACCGGACCAGAGACCAGAGGGTCTGGGGATGTAATTGAAAACTTAAGAGATTCCCTGATCAGGTTTTTCAGTTCTGATACTGATTTCAATACTGCAGCTTCAATTCTCTGCTGATACCAGAGTACGGACTGAAAACAGATTTGATTTAAAACAAAATCAGACAAAACTGATGCAGATGTTTCTGTAGGAAAAATAGAATCACTTTGTGTAAAACAAATTCAAACATTCTGAGACTTTCATGGACAAATACCATCAGTAAATATCATTTCATTTTTATTTTATGCATCTGACCAGGATATCGACTGAATCTGATACTCGATACCAGGATCAGATCGGTGCTTCCCTCGTGAAAATATTTATGTGAGATATTTGTGCTCTTTTTGTCACTGACCAGTTTAATCCAGATGTGTTTGTTTCAGGAGCCTGTGCCGGACTCAGGGCTGAGGTGAGACTGGACCAAGACCAAAGACCAACAGGGTTTGTTTTTTTTTTTGTTTTTTTTTGGTGCCTTGTTTGTTTCTTTGACGTTTCAGCTCAGTTACTATTTTTAGGTCACTCTTGTTTAAAACTGTATTTTTTTACTAAATTGAACGTTTTTACCCTGAGGCTGCTCCCTCATTAAAAACACCTCGTCTTTAAAGGTAAAGTCATGTTCTCATCAAATCTACACCTGCTGAATCATTATGGACTTATAACAGAAGGTTGGCAGCTCCAGCCTGTCTGTCCTTGTGCCCTTGAGCCAGACACTGAACTGAATCTTACCTGTGAATGTGGATTGGGTGAGTGTCCTAAAGTGTTTTCTGACGTGAATGCAAAACCTTCACAATAAAAGCACACTCTGGACCCAGTTTCTTCACTTTTATTTTGTAGAAAACATATTTACAGCTTTTATTCTGAAATGAACAGGTTTCATCAAATCTGCAATAAATATTTTATTTAAAGAACTTTTCATCATGTTATAGTTTCACCACTTACTCTCCTGAAGCCGACTTGTTTTAGATGAATATTGTGATTTAAAACGTGCAAATTCTAACATGATGATCCACAGGTGCAGATTAGAACTAGAGCAAACACAACAGCTCCCATTTAAAGCTGCAGTCAGGAACTTCACGGAGTCTTTTGGGCTCTTTTTGGGCTCTTTTTGGGGTCTATCTGGGGTCTTTTTGGGCTCTTTTTGAGGTCTATCTGGGGTCTTTTTGGGGTCTATCTGGGGTCTATCCAGTCCCGTGGCTGCTGGACTCAAAGACGCCTTTCTTGAAGAATGAAGAGAACTCATAAACGTGATGTTTGTTCAGAGGCTCAGAGTCCGGCCTGAGTGGAGACGGAGACCAGGACTGGACCAGAGCAAACAGGTCCCTGAGGTATCGCTGTGGACAGACAGAGACAGAGACCGGGGTTAGACCGGGGTTAGACCGGGGTTAGACCGGGGTTAGACCGGGGTCAGACCGGGGTCAGACCGGGGTCAGACCGGGGTCAGACCGGGGTCAGACCGGGGTCAGACCGGGGTTAGACCGGGGTTAGACCGGGGTCAGACCGGGGTTAGACCAGCTTTAGACCAGCTTTGGTCCAGCTTTAGTCCAGCTTTGGTCCAGCTTTGGTCCAGCTTTGGTCCAGCTTTAGACCAGCTTTAGTCCAGCTTTGGTCCAGCTTTGGTCCAGCTTTGGTCCAGCTTTAGTCCAGCTTTGGTCCAGCTTTAGTCCAGTTTTAGTCCAGCTTTGGTCCAGCTTTGGTCCAGCTTTAGACCAGTTTTAGTCCAGCTTTAGTCCAGCTTTAGTCCAGTTTTAGTCCAGTTTTGGTCCAGCTTTGGTCCAGCTTTGGTCCAGCTTTGGTCCAGCTTTGGTCCAGCTTTGGTCCAGCTTTAGCCCAGCTTTAGCCCAGCTTTAGTCCTGCTTCAGTCCTGCTTTAGTCCTGCTTTAGACCAGGTTTAGTCCAGGTTTAGTCCAGGTTTAGTCCAGGTTTAGTCCAGGTTTAGTCCAGAGCTGGACTCGACAGAACAGGTCTCTCAGGTGCTGCTGTGGACAGAGACCAGGACTATCATGGACAAAATGGAGAAATAAAAACCCCAGGATCACACAGAGCGAGTTTTAATGTTTTAAAGTCAGAATGACGAGTCTGAGAGAGAAGAGACAGTTTAACACAAAGTGGAGTCGATGTCCACGTCCTGTTTCCACACCGTCTGATTTAGCTCAGGGTTTAGTCCAGAGTTTAGACACAGACCAGGGTCAGATCTAAAATCAGGACAATGTTGATAAAAACTGTGTCTGACATAATGTGTCAATCCCAAACCTGGAGCTGGAGGCGACGCTCTGAGACCATCTTCTCATCTTTGTTTCGGAAAAGTTTCTTTGGAGGAAAGTCCAGACACGCCACCTACAGGACGACAGCGGAACCAGAACATAAGGTCTACATGTGTGTGTCAGATGCCCTCCCCGTGTGTCAGATGCCCTCCCCGTGTGTCTGTGTGGTCTTATTCTGTGTAAAACTCTACAAACATGTTCTCAAATGTGGTCTGGTTGTTGTGTGTGTCCGGTTGTTGTGGGTCCGGTTGTTGTGGGTCCGGTTGTTGTGTGTGTCCGGTTGTTGTGTGTGTCCGGTTGTTGTGTGGTCCGGTTGTTGTGGGTCCGGTTGTGGCACAGACCTGGGGGAACCGGAGGCGCAGGTTGTGGTGCATCTCTCTGAAGCGGCTGTATCTGCGGAACACGCTCCAGGTGTCGTCCCGCAGAGACAACTGGACAGGACAGAACTGGGTCAGAACTGGACCAGGACCGAGGACAGGACAGGAGGAGACAGGAGGAGACAGGACGAGACAGGAGGAGACAGGAGGGGACAGGAGGGGACAAGAGAGGACAGGAGGAAACAGGAGGGGACAGGAAGAGACAGGAGAGGACAAGAGGGGACAGGAGGAGACGGGAAAGGACAGGAGGACACAGGAAAGGACAGGAGGAGACAGCAGGGGACAGGAGGAGACAGCAGGGGACAGGAGGAGACAGAGGACAGGAGGAGACGGGAGAGGACAGGAGGAGACAGCAGGGGATGGAAGAGGACAGGAGGAGACAGGAGGAGAATCTGACCTTGACCTCAAACTCAAAGTGCTCGTCTTTTCCTTGTCCTCGAAGAACAAACCGCGGGACAGAGACACTGAGCGTGTCCTCAGAGACGTCAGCACCACACGTCCACGAGTGACCAATCAGACGCTAGAGAGAGACAGAGAGAGAGAGAGACAGCCAATCAGACACTAGAGAGAGAGAGACAGAGAGAGGAGAGAGACAGTCAATCAGACGCTAGAGAGAGAGAGAGAGAGAGAGAGAGACAGCCAATCAGACGCTAGAGAGAGAGAAAGAGAGAGAGAGAGACAGCCAATCAAACACAAGAGGGAGAAAGAGCGAGCCTATCAGATGCTAGGAGGAGAGAGAGACAATTAGACATTTGGAGGACAGAAAGACAGACCAATCAGATATTAGATGCTCAGAAAGAGAAACAAATCTGCTAAACTCTCCTAGTGTCTGTCTAAGTACAAGTCAAATAAACATGTTTCTACTGGATACAGAGCCGTGGTTAAAGCTCGAGTGAGGGACTTACCCAGAGGGACAATGTGTCACAGACTAAACTACAGCTGAAACCAGAGACAAGACACCGCTCAGGAAGGACACGTGTCCCAGAGATGAACGAGCTTTGGGCTGAAATGTGCAGATCAACACAAGAAAAAACCAAAAGACCTGGTGAAGAAGCTGCTGAAGCTGTAAGAGTGTGTCATTATCCACAGTGAAACGAGGACTGAGGACATGGACTGAAAGGACACTCTGCAGGAAGAAGACATGACTCCAAAAGACACAGAAAAAACACAAAGGACAGTTTGTAAATGCACAGGGACAAAGAGCTTCATGTTTGGAGACATGTCCTGTGTCTGAACAAAGTAAAACTGAACTGAAAATTGAAGCTTGCAAGTCTGAGAAACACCATCTCAACTGTGAAACACGGGGGTGGCTGCATCATGTCATGGGGCTGTTTTGCTGCAGGAGGGACTGGTGCACTTCACAAAACAGATGCATCAGGAGGAAAGAACATTATGTGGAAAAACTGAAGCAACATCTCAACACATCAGCAGGAAGTTAAAGCAACAAATGGACAATGACCTGAAGCATACGGCCAAACTGGTGACAAAGAGGCTTAAGGATAACAAAGAGGCTTAAGGATAACAAAGGGGTTTAAGGGTAACAAAGGGGCTTAAGGGTAACAAAGGGGTTTAAGGGTAACAAAGGGGCTTAAGGATAACAAAGGGGCTTAAGGATAACAAAGTCAATGTTCTGGAGTGTCCATCACAAAGTCCTGACCTCAGTCCTATTGAAAATGTATGAACAGACCTGAAAAGGCCTGTGTGAGTGAGACGGACACAAACTGGACTCAGTTACACCAGTTCTGTCTGGACAAATGGGACAAAAGACCAGTCTACAGGTCAGATCCAAAAACAGGAGTAAAGCTAAAAAAAAATCTAAAATTAAACTAATAGATAAAGTAATAATACAGTTTAACTCCAACTTAGTTTTCATACATTTATTTAAAGATTCATGAATATTTATTATCATTTTACATCACAGTGACAATCAAAATCAAAATCATCCCGATGTTGGTCCCGGTCCTAGTCCTGGTCCCAGTCCAGTCCTAGTCCTGGTCCCAGTCCAGTCCTAGTCCTGGTCCCAGTCCAGTCCTAGTCCTGGTCCCAGTCCAGTCCTAGTCCTGGTCCCAGTCCTGCTCAGGTCCAGTCCTGGTCCTGGCCCGGTTCATGTCCACAGCTGTTTGAGGACCAGTGCTGCGTCAGAGGAGTCTCCAAACCTGATGTTCCAGGTAGAGTCCTTCAGCTGAGACTCGTCCATAGACCTCCTGCGTTCTTCCGGGTTCCTCCTGGTTCTTCTCCTGGAGTGAAAGACCATCTCCAGCTCCACGCAGCCGCCAACACTCCTCGCAAACATGCACCTCAGCTCCTCCCGCCCACGGACCTTCAACGACCCAAAACCAGACCCGAGAGACCTGAAACCACACCCCAGAGAACCAAGTGGAGCCTGGACCTCCTCCCTCAGCAGGCAGACATGGGAATCCGTGAGGAGGAGTCGTGTGGTGACTCGGTGTCTGGGGTCAGATGGGAGCAGGACGCTGGTGTAGACCAAAGGCCGGACGTCGGCCAGAGAAGGTCTCTCGGGACCGTCCATGTTCCCGTGGACCAGGTACAGCAGATCGGCCAAGACTCGCTTGAACCGAGATCTGAGTCCAAGTCCGTTTGGGAGGATGAGATCTGGGACTGAGGACGTCCAGTCCAGAGAGAGGGACATGAGGTCAGAAGACAACAGTGGGTGGACACCAGGGATGGGACCAGGGATGGGACCAGGGATGGGACCAGGGACGGGACCAGGGACGGGACCAGGGACGGGACCAGGGACGGGACCAGAGACGGAACCAGAGACGGGACCAGAGACGGGACCAAGACTTTGTTTGTGAATTTCCTCTAAACTGCAGCATTCCCCAGAAATTGTGACTTTCTTCCAAATTTGCTCCTTTCCAACTTCACAAAGCTCAGAAAATTCACTTTCTTCCCCATTTTTCATAAAACATTTAACATTTTCTCTTAAAACTTCATTTAAAACAACATTGTTTTGATCCTGAGACATAAATTTATCTTTGGATTCAGAACTGGAACGTTTTTGTCCAATTCCACCACTTTGAGCTCTGACGATTTCCCGACAAAACTCCTGAGTGAGACGCGCACTGAGGGTCAACACGGCCACACCCTCTGGACCTCTGTCCCCGCCCCCTTTCTGCTCCACTCTCACACTCTGCCCTCCCAAACCCACCTGTACCTCTTTCACTTCGCTCCAGACCAATCGCCATTCAGTGCCAAGTCCCGCCTCCTTCTGAGAGCCAATCACAGCTAACCCACCCACACACACCATCACGCCCCCTGCTGTCGGCATCGGCCGCTTTTCAGTCGCCGTTGCCACAAAGAAAACACTTAAGATCGTCCCGAGGTTCACTTCCGGAAGCTTGGCTATAATTTCCTCGTTTCTGAGAAGCATTAAATTGGACAAAGGCGGCGAAAATTCCACAAACTTCTGCTGAAAAATCCGGAGGTTCCCGTCCTCAGAGCAGATGACCGATCCGAGCGGCCACCCGTCCACTCCCGGCGTTTCACTGCTCAGAAAACTGGACCAAATATCACAATCCGTCTGCACATTTAGCGATTTCTTTTTTTCCTCGTCGGACGTGCATTTGTCTTCCTGCTCATGCTCCGGATACTCCTTGAGTTCTCCGTCTTGCGGCACAAATGATGCCCTGATTTTCCGCTCGTGGGTCACTCTGGACACGTACTCGGACACTGCGCCGGTCACGCTCTCTATTGGCACGTTCTGGAGGATTTCCCAAGTTCCCTGGAGTTTGCGGTTTGCATCTTGGTAAATGTCCGACAGTTTTCCCGTAAAGGATCCAAAGATGATCCCACTTTTCAGAGCGGTTTTCTCCCCCTGGTTTAGACCGATGTAGGAGCTCAGATAAGAGTTGACCGACCGCACCACGGAGGAGCCCAGCGCGGAAACGTCGTCTGAAAACCAGCGCTTGGTCCATTTTGCTGCGTCCGCCATCTTGGTTTCTTCTGGACTGATCTTATTTGAATTATCTACGTTTAAATTTGAACTTTTCTCACAAAGTTTATCCACATCTTCGTTTAAACATTTCTTCTCAGGGTTGGAAATGTTCCCGTCCTCTCTCTCCTCGATGAGTCCACACGACGTTAAAACTCTTTCCTGGTTTTTTGGTTCTTTTTGGTCCAAATCCTGGTCTTGTTTTCGTTCCTGGTTTTCCCAAGGTTCCGATGGAGACTGGATGTTTTTCTGTGAGCGAGAAGACGGGCGGTTCTCATCAAAATAAAAGTCTGGAGCCCGAGAATCACCAGGTGAAGGATTTCAGGATAAGAGCGCGGCATGCAGATCACAGCAGGCAGTGGTTTTATTGTGAAAGGTGAAGAGTTTGTAAGCAGGAAGTTGGACCTGGTTCAGTCCTGGTTTAGTCCTGGTTTAGTCCTGGTTTAGTCCTGGTTTAGTCCTGGTTTAGTCCTGGTTTAGTCCTGGTTTAGTCCTGGTTTAGTCCTGGTTTAGTCCTGGTTTAGTCCTGGTTTAGTCCTGGTTCAGTCCTGGTTCAGTCCTGAATAAGTTACATCTAAATCATAGTTTAGTCTTCCCTTGGTCCTAGTTAATCTTATTCCCCGGCCCGGCCCCTTTTAAGCCCCGTGTGACTGTGTGTAGAATCAGGAATTCATGCTCTGTGTTTTTAATTAAAGTTTAATTCATTCAGACTTTAATTTAAACAAAACATTGGTCCTACCTCATATTTGAGTTTTCTGGGGTTCACCACCTGCTTCTCCTCCTGAAACAAAACAAATAGTTTAGAGAGAGAATAACCACTGTGCCACAGCGAGGGATCTAACCCCCAACCTCCTGGAGAGAGGGAGGAGACACAGACCTGGAGGGAGGAGGACAGGTCGTTGTCGGTGTTGAGGTTGATTTGTCGCAGTCGTCGTTGGACTTCCTCCTCGATCAGAGCGTTGATCCTGGAAAAGAAAAGGAGGATGGGAGGGCATCTGACACAGAGGGAGGGCACCTGACACAGAGGGAGGGCACCTGACACAGAGGGAGGGCATCTGACACAGAGGGAGGGCACCTGACACAGAGGGAGGGCATCTGACACAGAGGGAGGGCACCTGACACAGAGGGAGGGCATCTGACACAGAGGGAGGGCATCTGACACAGAGGGAGTACCTGTGGTCGCTGAGGGGGGGCAGGGGGCTCAGGTCTTGGACTGGACTCATGGAGGAGGACCTGGTCCGGTCTTCACTGAGACTCTGTCTGAGGATCTGCAGCTCTCGCTCCACCCTGAGGAAAAACCACACCTGAACTGAGAGGAGCCGGTTCAGAGCCGGTTCAGAGCCGGTTCAGAGCCGGTTCAGAGCCGGTTCAGAGCCGGTTCAGAGCCGGTTCTCTCCTGTCCTCTTCTTCAGACCGGTCTCTCTCCTCTGTCTCTCTCTCCTCTGTCTCTCTCTCCTCTGTCTCTCTCTCCTCTGTCTCTCTCTCCTCTGTCTCTCTCCTCTGTCTCTCTCTCCTCTGTCTCTCTCTCCTCTGTCTCTCTCTCCTCTGTCTCTCTCTCCTGTCCTCTTCTTCAGACCATTGTATCTCCTCTGTCTCTCTCTCCTCTGTACCTGTCTCTCTCTCCTGTCCTCTTCTTCAGACCGCTGTATCTCCTCTGTCTCTGTCTCTCTCTCCTCTGTCTCTCTCTCCTCTGTCTCTCTCTCCTCTGTCTCTGTCTCTCTCCCCTGTCTGTCTTTGTCTCTCTCTCCTCTGTCTCTGTACCTGTCTCTCTGTCCTGTCCTCTTCTTCAGACAGCTGTATCTCCTCTGTCTCTGTACCTGTCTCTCTCTCCTCTGTACCTGTCTCTGTCTCTCTCTCCTGTCCTCTTCTTCAGACCGTTGTATCTCCTCTGTCTCTCTCTCCTCTGTCTCTGTACCTGTCTCTCTCTCCTCTGTCTCTGTCTCTCTCTCCTGTCCTCTTCTTCAGACCGCTGTATCTCCTCTGTCTCTCTCTCCTCTCTCTCTGTACCTGTCTCTCTCTCCTGTCCTCTTCTTCAGACCGCTGTATCTCCTCTGTCTCTCTCTCCTCTCTCTCTCTGTACCTGTCTCTCTCTCCTGTCCTCTTCTTCAGACCATTGTATCTCCTCTGTCTCTCTCCTCTGTCTCTGTACCTGTCTCGCTCTCCTGTCCTCTTCTTCAGACAGCTGTATCTCCTCTGTCTCCTCTGTCTCTCTCCTCTGTCTCTCTCTCCTCTGTCTCTGTACCTGTCTCTCTCTCCTCTGTCTCTGTACCTGTCTCTCTCTCCTGTCCTCTTCTTCAGACCGTTGTATCTCCTCTGTCTCTGTCTCCTCTCTCCTCTGTCTCCTCTGTCTCTCTCTGTCTCCTCTCTCCTCTGTCTCTGTCTCCTCTCTCCTCTGTCTCTGTACCTGTCTCTCTCTCCTGTCCTCTTCTTCAGACCGTTGTATCTCCTCTGTCTCTGTCTCCTCTCTCCTCTGTCTCTGTACCTGTCTCTCTCTCCTGTCCTCTTCTTCAGACCGCTGTATCTCCTCTGTCTCTCTCTCCTCTGTCTCTCTCTCCTCTGTCTCTCTCTCCTCTGTCTCTCTCTCCTCTGTCTCTGTACCTGTCTCGCTCTCCTGTCCTCTTCTTCAGACAGCTGTATCTCCTCTGTCTCTGTCTCTCTCCTCTGTCTCTCTCTCCTCTGTCTCTGTACCTGTCTCTCTCTCCTCTGTCTCTGTACCTGTCTCTCTCTCCTGTCCTCTTCTTCAGACCGCTGTATCTCCTCTGTCTCTCTCTCCTCTGTACCTGTCTCGCTCTCCTGTCCTCTTCTTCAGACAGCTGTATCTCCTCTGTCTCTGTCTCCTCTGTCTCTGTCTCTCTCCTCTGTCTCTCTCTCCTCTGTCTCTCTCTCCTCTGTCTCTGTACCTGTCTCTCTCTCCTCTGTCTCTGTACCTGTCTCGCTCTCCTGTCCTCTTCTTCAGACAGCTGTATCTCCTCTGTCTCTGTCTCCTCTGTCTCTGTCTCTCTCCTCTGTCTCTCTCTCCTCTGTCTCTGTACCTGTCTCTGTCTCCTCTGTCTCTGTACCTGTCTCTCTCTCCTGTCCTCTTCTTCAGACCGCTGTATCTCCTCTGTCTCTGTCTCCTCTGTCTCTGTCTCTCTCCTCTGTCTCTGTACCTGTCTCTCTCTCCTGTCCTCTTCTTCAGACCGCTGTATCTCCTCTGTCTCTGTCTCTCTCCTCTGTCTCTCTCTCCCCTGTCTCTGTACCTGTCTCTCTCTCCTGTCCTCTTCTTCAGACCGTTGTATCTCCTCTGTCTCTGTCTCCTCTCTCCTCTGTCTCTGTCTCCTCTCTCCTCTGTCTCTGTCTCCTCTCTCCTCTGTCTCTGTCTCCTCTCTCCTCTGTCTCTGTCTCCTCTCTCCTCTGTCTCCTCTGTCTCTGTCTCTGTACCTGTCTCTCTCTCCTGTCCTCTTCTTCAGACCATTGTATCTCCTCTGTCTCTCTCCTCTCTCTCTCCCCTCTGTCTCTCTCCTCTGTCTCTCTCCTCTGTCTCTCTCCTCTGTCTCTCTCCTCTGTCTCTCTCTCCTCTGTCTCTCTCTCCTCTGTCTCTCTCTCCTCTGTCTCTCTCTCCTCTGTCTCTCTCTCCTCTGTCTCTCTCTCCTCTGTCTCTCTCTCCTCTGTCTCTGTCTCCTCTCTCCTCTGTCTCTGTCTCCTCTGTCTCTGTCTCTGTACCTGTCTCTCTCTCCTGTCCTCTTCTTCAGACCGTTGTATCTCCTCTGTCTCTGTCTCCTCTCTCCTCTGTCTCTGTCTCCTCTCTCCTCTGTCTCTGTCTCCTCTCTCCTCTGTCTCCTCTGTCTCTGTACCTGTCTCTCTCTCCTGTCCTCTTCTTCAGACCGCTGTATCTCCTCTGTCTCTGTCTCTCTCTCCTCTGTACCTGTCTCTCTCTCCTGTCCTCTTCTTCAGACCGTTGTATCTCCTCTGTCTCTCTCCTCTGTCTCTGTCTCTCTCTCCTCTGTACCTGTCTCTCTCTCCTGTCCTCTTCTTCAGACCGCTGTATCTCCTCTGTCTCTGTCTCTCTCTCCTGTCTCTCTCTCCTCTGTCTCTCTCTCCTCTGTCTCTCTCCCCTGTCTGTCTTTGTCTCTCTCTCCTCTGTCTCTGTACCTGTCTCTCTGTCCTGTCCTCTTCTTCAGACAGCTGTATCTCCTCTGTCTCTGTACCTGTCTCGCTCTCCTGTCCTCTTCTTCAGACCGTTGTATCTCCTCTGTCTCTCTCTCCTCTGTCTCTGTACCTGTCTCTCTCTCCTCTGTACCTGTCTCTCTCTCCTGTCCTCTTCTTCAGACCGCTGTATCTCCTCTGTCTCTCTCTCCTCTCTCTCTGTACCTGTCTCTCTCTCCTGTCCTCTTCTTCAGACCGCTGTATCTCCTCTGTCTCTGTCTCCTCTGTCTCTGTCTCCTCTCTCCTCTGTCTCTGTACCTGTCTCTCTCTCCTGTCCTCTTCTTCAGACAGCTGTATCTCCTCTGTCTCTCTCTCCTCTGTCTCTGTACCTGTCTCTCTCTCCTGTCCTCTTCTTCAGACCGCTGTATCTCCTGTCCACTCGTTCCAGGGCGTTCTGCAGATCTTCTCTCAGATGTTTCTCCTTGGATTGGAGGATTTCTCGCTCTTTGCTCCGGACCTTCTCCTGTTGTCGGGCCACGTTTGCTGTGAACTCGTAGGTTTCCTGAAGCTGCTGCAGCTGCTGTGAGGAGGACACCAGCGACGTGAGGAGGTCCGAGTGCTCCTCCAGCTCCTTCTCCACCTGGAAACACATGCTAACTGTGGGCACTGCTCTGTCTGAGGCGGTGTTAGACTTTAAAGCTTCATATTACTCTATTTTCTGATCTGATGTTTCGTCACAGACCTGGAGCTTCGTTTTGTTTCATTCTCACATGTTTAACACACATTTACATTTAGGTTTAGTTTATCTGAAAACACTCTGTTCCACCCTGTGATGTCATCATGTGGTGATACAGGAAGTGCTCCACTGTGTTTTTAAACTCCACCTTCACTAGAATCATCTGGATAATTTAAACTCTGGGATTGTAGATCTCGACTGAACTAAATATAAAAGGAGCTGTTCACTTGATGACATCACAAGGTGGAACAGAGCGTTTTGAGCTTTGGAGATGAAACAGACGAATAATAAAAAACAATACAACAATAAAAAAACACAACTCCAGGTTTTTATGAGGAGCGTTAGAACATGGATTAAAGTTAATTTTATTTGACACTGGAGCTTTTCAGTGAGTCACTCTCACCTTTTTGTACAAAATCAAACTCCTAAAACAGGACCAGGACCAGGACCAGGACCAGGACATGGACATGGACCAGGACCAGGACTGATCACTCCTGAAAATGTGCTGTTTAAATCCATTTTGTATTTTTTCATGAATTTTCAGACTTCTAAAAAGTTCCTGTTTGTCTCTGTGTGAACCTCATGTGTCTGTAAATCCAGACATGAACATTAATAACGACACAAAACCCCACAAAAACAAGAGGGTTAATACGAACATTTAAGACCAGAGTCTGAGTCGCTGTGCTGTAGTTTGTAGTGTGACCTGCAGATGGCGCTGTACCTGATAGAGCGTGCCGTCCAGTGTGTCCTCCGGGGGGCGCTGCAGGGCGTCAGCCGCTCGCAGCTTGTCGTCTCTGAGCGCGCTCAGTGCGGAGCTCAGCGCGCTCAGACGTTTCTGTTTGAGCTGCAGCCGGAGCTCTGTCTCTTTAAGAGCGTGCACGTCACTGCTGAGAGCGTGCACGTCAGGCCCCGCCCTCAGACCGTGCACGAGGCGGAGCACACACGCCCGCTCCGACGACACCTGCTCCAGAGAGAAGAAGACAGGTGAAGGACAGGTGAAAGACAGGTGAAGGACGACAATGTTTATTTCAGCTTATTACTTTAAAAAGTATCACCTAAAATTTAAAATATTTCTTTCCAGAGAAATGAGTTTGGGACATGAGCTCCAGCCTGTCTGTCTGCTCAGGTTCACTCCGGGTCTTTCCCGTCTGTCTGCTCAGGTTTACTCCGGGTCTTTCCCGTCTGTCTGCTCAGGTTTACTCCGGGTCTTTCCCGTCTGTCTGCTCTGATATCTGTCTCTGTGTCGGCGGCTGAGGGCTCTGACTCAAGCTGAGGAATGACAAGGGAACAACCTCTGACCTGTGACCCCTGACCTCTGAGCAGGTGTGACGCTCGTACCTCGGCCTGGAGTCGTTCCTTGTGCTCCTGTAGCTCCTCCTCTTTCTGCTGCAGACGTTTGAGATGATCGACTTTGAACTCCGTCCACTGCAGCTGTGCCCACCTGACACAAGGGGGCGACACATTAAACACAAAACACCATGTTTTTATTTCACCGTTTTGTCCCTAAATCGAGACGTGAACATTAATAACAGGCCTGGACCTAGAACTCTGCTCCACATGAGCCGCTGCAGCCGTAGCCTCCACTATCTTCATTTGTCTGGAGCTGGTGCTGTGGGTGGCCTCCTCCATAGACTTGACACGTCAACGCCCCTGAGTCAGAATAATCAGCTTCAAAGACAGAGACTCACTGTGTGATCTGCTCTGAGCTCTGTCCACTCTCTGACCGCTCAGAGGAGTCCTCTTTAGACCCTGGTCCGGTCCCTGGTCCGGTCCCTGGTCCGGTCCCTGGTCCGGTCCCTGGTCCGGTCCCTGGTCCGGTCCCTGGTCCGGTCCCTGGTCCGGTCCCTGGTCCGGTCTCTTTGGCCTGGAGCAGGTTCTGTCTGATCTCAGTCAGAGTCCTGTGCTCCTCCTCCACATGATGTAGGTCTCCAAGCAGCTCCTGAGACAAAAGGAACAACAGTATCATTACTGCAGTTCCTCTGTACAAACACTACTACTACTGCAGTAATAGTACTTATTATTATTTATTTATTTACTCCCCCTTGAGCTGCCACGTGGTGTAGGAGTTTGTGTGCCTGAATGATCCTAGGAGCTACGTCCGGTAGAGTCTCCCACAGCAAAAAGGTGACGGGTCAGACTAAGAGCAGCTCCCCCCGAGAACAACAAAGACCGAGACGCCCCGGTCTGGAGCAGCCGGGGCCCCGGTCTGGAGCAGCCGGGGCCCCGGTCTGGAGCCAGGACGAGACCAGCAGTCAAGGACGGGTCTCCATGACCCCGTCCAGACACCCGTCAGACTCTAAAAGTTTAATCGAAGTTTCCCTGCCTCTGTCCTCCACTCGTCCCCTGTATTAATGGCCCCTGTTTGAACTCGTCCTCAGTATAAAAGACACATGTCCACAACCTCAAACAGTCAGACTCAAACTCCACTATGGACAAGACCAAAGAGCAAAGGAACCACAAACAAAACTGTAGACACCAGGCCCCGAACACTCAATCTGCAACAGGTAAGAGCTGGAGTCAACAAATCAACTGTGGAGCAAGTATTACAAAATGGAACAAGACCAAGACCTGGGGCTCCACCAAGATCTGACCCCGTGGGGTCAAAATGACACAAGAACAAAGAGCAAAAACCCCAGAACCACACGACCGAGTGAATGACCTGCAGAGAACTGGGACCAAAGGAACAAAGGGACCATCAGTAACACACTACACCACCAGGGACTCAAATCCTGCAGTGCCAGACGTGTCCCCTGATTAAGACAGGACATGTCCAGGCCCGTCTGAAGTTTGACAGAAGCATTTGGATGATCCAGAAGAGGATTGGGACAATGTCACATGGTCAGATCAAACCAAAATACAACTTGGTAAAAACTCAACCTGTCGTGTTTAAAGGAGAAAGAATGCAGAGTCTCATCCAAAGAACACCAGACCTACTGTGAATCATGGGGGTGGAAACATCATGCTCTGGGGCTGTTTTTCTGCAAATGGACCAGGACGACTGATCCGTGTAAAGGAAAGAATGAACGGGGTCAAGTATCATGAGATTTTGAGTGAAAACCTCCTTCCATCAGTGAGGACACTGAAGATGAAACGTGTCTGGGTCTTTCAGCGCGACAATGATCCAAACACATCGCCCCGGCAACAAAGGAGTGGAGTCAGAAGCATCTCAAGGTCCTGGAGGGGCCCAGTCTCCAGATCTCAACAACAGTGAAAACTCTGCTCCTCCCTGTGCTCCTCCCTGTGCTCCTCCCTGTGCTCCTCCCTGTGCTCCTCCCTGTGGTCCTCCCTGTGGTCCTCCCTGTGGTCCTCCCTGAACCCTCTTACCACCTCGTCCCTGCGCTCCCGGAGCTGCTCCTCCAGTCTCTTCACTGCACACAGCTGCTCCTCCTCTTGCTCCTTCAACCTGTGAGTCTCTGAGGTGAGACGCTCCCTCTGCTCCAGCCTCAGCCTCTGCAGACGCAAGAGCTCGGACAGCAGCTCCTGCTCCTCCAAGGACGCCTCCAGGGAGGCCTCCACAGACTCCACAGGCTCCTGAGGAGGAGGAGGAGGCTGGTCACAAGTCATAAAATCGTTATAATCTATGACACATTTTTACACATTTTAAATCACAATATTCATCTAAAACCATAAAAGAAACAAATCGACTGAAAACTGCAGTGTCCAGTGGAGCTAACGCGGCGCTGACAGCATGCGGCGCTGCTGTCGGCGCCGCTGTCGGCGCCGCGCGCTGTCGGCGCCGCGCGCTGTCGGCGCCCCCTGTGGACAGCTGCACGTCCCAGTGTCTGATTTAACGAATTATTACGCGAGGAGGCGGAGTCAGGAAAGGAGCTTCTCACCTGTATTTGGGACTCCGTCCGCTCCTCCTTCTGGTCTCGATTCCGCTCCTCCGTCAGGTCTCGGGGCTCCTGGTGTGTTTGCGCCCCCTGGTGGTCTTGGCTCGCGCCGCTCTCCTCCGTGAGCCTCCTCTGCTGCTCAAGCACCTCCCGCAGACGGCTCTCGATGTCCTGACTGCGCAGACGCAGACTCTCCTCCTGCAGACGCACGCGGCGCTGCACCTCCTCAGACTCCCTGCGTTGACTCTCGACCTCCTCCTGGAGGCGCTGTAGCTCACGACGCTCCTCCTGCTGCTTCTGCTCCATCTCCACAATCCGACGCCTGAAGAAGAACAGACCGCCAGCTCAGAGACCTGCGCCCGACCCGCCCTGCGCCCAACCCGCCCTGCGCCCGACCCGCCCTGCGCCCGACCCGCCCTGCGCCCGACCCGCCCTGCGCCCGACCCGCCCTGCGCCCGACCCGTCTTCAAATCGTAGCGCCGGGAGGAAACAGAACATGCAAGACCCGGGGTTTGGACCAGGGACCATCTCGCTCTGAGGCGACTGACTCAAACTGACCTTTTCATCTCCAGTTTGTCCAACTCCTCCCTCTGCAAACGCTCAAACTCCAGCCTGAAACACACGAGAGGAGGAGAGAGGAGGAGCAGAGGAGGAGCAGAGAGGAGGAGAGGAGCAGAGAGGAGGAGAGAGGAGGAGAGAGAGAGGAGCAGAGAGGAGGAGAGAGAGAGGAGAGAGGAGGAGCAGGGAGGAGAGACACACACACACATAAGTAGTCGTAGTAAAAGTAGTCGTAGCATAAGCAGTATTAGTATTAGCAGTATTAGTATAAGTAGTATTAGTATAAGCAGTATTAGTAGTATTAGTGGTAGTATTAGTATAAGTAGTATTAGTATAAGCAGTATTAGTATTAGTATTAGTGGTAGTATTAGTATAAGTAGTATTAGTATTAGTAGTATTAGTGGTAGTATTAGTATAAGTAGTATTAGTGGTAGTATTTGCAGTAGTACTGCTCACCCGGGGTTGTACAGCATCACTGTGGACAAGTTTTCACACGACTGAGACAAATCTGTCATCGAGAGACTCAGAGACGACAGAAGTCCACTCTGAAAAAACAGGACCAAGTGAGGACTAAACCAGGACTAAACCAGGACTAAACCAGGACTACACCAGGACCACACCAGGACCAAGTGAGGACTAAACCAGGACTAAACCAGGACCAAGTGAGGACTAAACCAGGACTAAACCAGGACCAAGTGAGGACTAAACCAGGACTAAACCAGGACCAAGTGAGGACTAAACCAGGACTAAACCAGGACCAAGTGAGGACTAAACCAGGACCAAGTGAGGACTAAACCAGGACTAAACCAGGACCAAGTGAGGACTAAACCAGGACTAAACCAGGACCAAGTGAGGACTAAACCAGGACTAAACCAGGACTAAACCAGGACTAAACCAGGACCAAGTGAGGACTAAACCAGGACCAAGTGAGGACTAAACCAGGACTAAACCAGGACCAAGTGAGGACTAAACCAGGACCAAGTGAGGACTAAACCAGGACCAAGTGAGGACTAAACCAGGTCTAACCTTCCTCTTCTCTCGGAGTCGAGCTGCTTCTTTTGGATGGTTGAAGCGGAACATGTTTGTGCGTCCCAGAAGAATCACAGCTCCTGGAACAGAAATATGTCAGATGCCCTCCCATCCTCCTGTATCTCTGCATGTGTTAGTACTGTGAAAGTACTGGGTCATGTAGTAGTAGTAGTAGTAGTAGAAGTAGTAGTACCTTGTGTGAGGACTGTCGTCTGGGTGACAGTGACTCCGTTGACTGAACACTGTGAGGCGTTCAGGGGCAGCAGGGTCACTGTGCCGCTGTGGTTCTCAAACACACAGTGCTCAGAGTCCAAGTCCAGACCGTGAAGGACTGAGACCGGGACCAGAGACCGGGACCAGAGACCGGGACCAGAGACCGGGACCAGAGACCGGGACCAGAGACCGGGACCAGAGACCGGGACCAGAGACCGGGACCAGGTCAGACGGAGGACAGAGAGGAGGAAACTTGATCAGAAAATGTTGTCTCTAACGTTACATGATCAGACTGAGACTCACCGATGTCCTGCTCCGTCTGAGCGTCGTCTCGTCCCACAAACGTGCGTCCCTCCTGCACCAGAAACACAACTGAGCACC
>NC_047126.1:475000-485000 GCF_009829125.3 Periophthalmus magnuspinnatus | reverse complement strand
AGTAGTAGTAGTAGTACCAGTACTAGTAGTAGCAGTAGTACCAGTACTAGTAGTAGTAGTAGTAGTAGTACCAGTACTAGTAGTAGTAGTAGTAGTAGTAGCAGTAGTAGTAGTACCAGTACTAGTAGTAGTAGTAGTAGTAGTAGTAGTAGTACCAGTACTAGTACTAGTAGTAGTAGTAGTAGTAGTAGTAGTAGTAGCAGTAGTAGTAGTACCAGTACTAGTAGTAGTAGTAGTAGTAGTACCAGTACTAGTAGTAGTAGTAGTAGTAGTACCAGTACTAGTAGTAGTAGTAGTAGTAGTAGCAGTAGTAGTAGTAGTACCAGTAGTAGTAGTAGTAGTACCAGTAGTAGTAGTAGTAGTAGTACCAGTACTAGTAGTAGTAGTAGTAGTAGTACCAGTACTAGTAGTAGTAGTAGTACCAGTACTAGTAGTAGTAGTAGTAGTAGTACCAGTACTAGTAGTAGTAGTAGTACCAGTACTAGTAGTAGTAGTAGTACCAGTACTAGTAGTAGTAGTAGTAGTAGTACTAGTAGTAGTAGTAGTAGTAGTACCAGTACTAGTAGTAGTAGTAGTAGTAGTACCAGTACTAGTAGTAGTAGTAGTAGTAGTACCAGTACTAGTAGTAGTAGTAGTACCAGTACTAGTAGTAGTAGTAGTACCAGTACTAGTAGTAGTAGTAGTAGTAGTAGTAGTAGTACCAGTACTAGCAGCAGTAGTAGTAGTAGTACCAGTACCAGTAGTAGTAGTAGTAGTAGTAGTAGTACCAGTAGTAGTAGTAGTAGTAGTACCAGTAGTAGTAGTAGTAGTAGTAGTAGTAGTAGTAGTAGTAGTAGTAGTAGTACCAGTAGTAGTAGTAGTAGTAGTAGTAGTACCAGTACCAGTAGTAGTAGTAGTAGTAGTAGTAGTACCAGTAGTAGTAGTAGTAGTAGTAGTAGTAGTAGTAGTAGTAGCAGTAGTAGTACTCACAGCAGTGCCCATCATGGTGTAGGACTTCCCGGAGCCCGTCTGGCCGTACGCAAACACACAGGCGTTGTATCCCTCAAACGCCGACTTCAGCACCTCCAGCCCCAGGTCTGAAAACACCTGAGACACACGTGACGTAACGTTAGCATTAGCATTAGCATTAGCGTTAGCGTGTTGTATGATATTCAGCCTGTTGTTGTTTTATTCTTTTTTATTTAACCAGGAAAGTCCCATTCAGACTAATCTCTTTTTCAGTCCAGGCCAAGTCTCATTATTTTAACTTTACAAAATCCAAGACCAAACATTTATCTGTAAAGTAAATTTTCCCCATAAATGTGACTTATATTTTTTCTTCAATATTATGCATTTTTTCTGTGGTGCGACTTATACTCCAGAAAATACAGCATGTATATGTATATATATATATATGTATGTAGTACTCAAAGTACACACAAAGTACACAAACTTCATATGTATCATTCTTTCTCTCAGATCCATGATGGACGACCAGACTCAGACTTATCCTGTGTTTGTGTCCAGGAGGTCAGACTGTAACGTCCTGATCACTGGACTCTCCAAACGAGAGACAGATCATCCAGAACATCCAGAACATCCAGAACACTGCTGCTCGGGTCAGGACTAGAACCAGGAAGTACTTCACACATGTGTCCTGTGGCTCCTGTGGCTCCTGTGGCTCCTGTGGCTCAGAGACTTTAAAGCAGCTCAGTGTGAACAAGTCTCTCCATGGACCAGCACCAAAGAACATCTCCCACATGAGCCACAAGAACCATCTCACATGAGGAGGACTTCAGGGACCGGCCTCCTGGTCCAGAGTCAGGACTAAACCTGGAGAATCAGTGTTTGACTTTTGTTCAGTTTAAACCTGAACATTCTTCCTGAAAATGTGACTCAGGCCTCGACTTTGACAAAGTACGAATAAACCTCCCTCTGCTCCTCCCTCTGCTCCTCCCTCTGCTCCTCCCTCTGCTCCTCCTAGTCCTGGTTTAGTCCTGGTTTAGTCCTGGTCTAGTCCTGGTTTAGTTCTCACCTGGTCCTGGTCTAGTCCTGGTTTAGTTCTCACCTGGTCCTGGTTTAGTCCTGGTTTAGTTCTCACCTGGTCCTGGTCTAGTCCTGGTTTAGTTCTCACCTGGTCCTGGTTTAGTCCTGGTTTAGTTCTCACCTGGTCCTGGTCTAGTCCTGGTCTAGTTCTCACCTGGTCTAGTCCTGGTCTAGTCCTGGTCTAGTTCTCACCTGGTCTAGTCCTGGTCTAGTTCTCTCCTGGTCTAGTCCTGGTTTAGTTCTCACCTGGTCCTGGCTGGTGAACCTCGGGCTCTTGGGGTCGGACGAGTTGTAGGAAAAGTCGTAGGTGAAAGTTTTGATGCGATCTCTGAAGGAGTCTCCAACAACTCCATCACACAACTGAGGAGGAGAGGAGGGGAGAGAGAGAGAGAGAGAGAGAGAGAGAGAGAGAGAGAGAGAGAGAGAGAGAGAGAGAGAGAGAGAGAGAGAGAGAGAGAGAGAGAGAGAGAGAGAGAGAGAGAGAGAGAGAGAGAGAGAGAGAGAGAGAGAGAGAGAGAGAGAGAGAGAGAGAGAGAGAGAGAGAGAGAGAGAGAGGAGGAGGAGGAGGAGGAGCAGCAGCAGGAGAGGAGGAGAGAGTCGATTAAACTTGTGGATAAACAGAATCACAAACACAAACTTTTCAAAACCTGAAAATCTAAAACATCAAAAAACAGAAACATTTAGACGAGACAGAAATGAAAAGATTTAGATTTATTAACAGAAATGTGTTTGTAGTAGTAGTAGCAGTAGTAGTAGTAGCAGTAGCAGTAGTAGTAGTAGTATTCGTACTTTAGTGATGGAGGTCTTGTTGTCCTCCATCCTGATGATGTTCTGAGCCGAAAGATCCATCTCTCTGAAAACACAAGAAAAACATGAAATCCTCCTGTCCCTGTGTGTCAGATGCCCTCCCCGTGTGTGTCAGATGCCCTCCCCGTGTGTGTCAGATGCCCTCCCCGTGTGTCAGATGCCCTCCCCGTGTGTGTCAGATGCCCTCCCCGTGTGTCAGATGCCCTCCCTGCACTTTCCTTTGGTCCTTCACAAACCGCCCCGTGACTCAGCGGGAGTCGAACCCGGACACACAGCGCCTAAACCCGGCCCCAGCCCGCTGCTCACCGCCTGTTCATGGGCCGGACCCGGACAGCCACCCGAACCGACGCCATGGCTCACCCCCGCGGCCTGGTCCGGCTCTGGTCCGGCTCTGGTCCGGCTCTGCTCGGCTCCAGAGGCCGGGTGTCCTCACTTCTGTGGACCCGGGGGAGAGCGCGCACACACGGCTCAGACTCAGAGCTCAGGGCGGGCAGAGGAGCGCAGATCCCGGGGACAGAGGACAGGAGGAGCCGCAGGGGCGAAGGTCGAAAAGATAAAGAAGAACAGAGTCTAGACCCGGGGCAGAGAGCAAAGAACAGCCCCGTGAGAAGAGCCCCATGAGCCGGCAGGATGTCAACAAACAGAGTACAGAGGCCCGGCAGGGACAAAACACGATTTAAGCTTCGACTTTTAAAGAGACAGGCGCAGAAAAATAAAGAATGTACAACACTGAAAGTTCAACACGTCCTGAGACCTGGTTTAGCCCTGGTTTAGCCCTGGTTTAGACCTGGTTTAGTCCTGGTTTAGACCTGGTTTAGTCCTGGTTTAGACCTGGTTTAGACCTGGTTTAGTCCTGGTTTAGACCTGGTTTAGACCTGGTTTAGTCCTGGTTTAGACCTGGTTTAGACCTGGTTTAGACCTGGTTTAGACCTGGTTTAGTCCTGGTTTAGACCCGGTTTAGACCCGGTTTAGACCCGGTTTAGTCCTGGTTTAGTCCTGGTTTAGTCCTGGTTTAGACCTGGTTTAGTCCTGGTTTAGACCTGGTTTAGTCCTGGTTTAGTCCTGGTTTAGACCCGGTTTAGACCCGGTTTAGACCCGGTTTAGTCCTGGTTTAGTCCTGGTTTAGACCTGGTTTAGACCTGGTTTAGTCCTGGTTTAGACCTGGTTTAGACCTGGTTTAGTCCTGGTTTAGACCTGGTTTAGTCCTGGTTTAGACCTGGTTTAGACCTGGTTTAGTCCTGGTTTAGACCTGGTTTAGACCTGGTTTAGTCCTGGTTTAGACCTGGTTTAGACCTGGTTTAGTCCCGGTTTAGACCTGGTTTAGTCCTGGTTTAGTCCTGGTTTAGACCCGGTTTAGACCCGGTTTAGACCCGGTTTAGTCCTGGTTTAGACCTGGTTTAGTCCTGGTTTAGTCCTGGTTTAGACCCGGTTTAGACCCGGTTTAGACCCGGTTTAGTCCTGGTTTAGACCTGGTTTAGACCTGGTTTAGTCCTGGTTTAGACCTGGTTTAGACCTGGTTTAGTCCCGGTTTAGACCTGGTTTAGTCCTGGTTTAGTCCTGGTTTAGACCTGGTTTAGACCTGGTTTAGTCCTGGTTTAGACCTGGTTTAGTCCTGGTTTAGACCTGGTTTAGACCTGGTTTAGTCCTGGTTTAGTCCTGGTTTAGTCCTGGTTTAGACCTGGTTTAGTCCTGGTTTAGTCCTGGTTTAGTCCTGGTTTAGACCTGGTTTAGTCCTGGTTTAGTCCTGGTGCAGTTCCTTCTTCCTGGCGCGTGGCGGCAGCAGCTGTTAAATTCACGGTCGTAGAGAATTGCGTCACTTCCGGGTTGTTTCCGCGTGTTTTCGGCTCAAACTCAAAAAACAGGTGAGAAAACTATTAAAAATACTTAATCTTTCACGTTTATTCTCGGATCTGTGCGGTACCGGGACGTACGGAAACACGCGGAGGTGAACGTGCCTCTGTGCGTCACTGCGCAGGGTTTAAATGAACATTTAGAGCGCGAAAAGAAAGGTTAGCCTCAGGAGCTAACTGTGGCTAATGAATGAGACGCACAAGGAACATGGCACAGGACTAAACCAGGACTGAACCAGGTCTAAACCAGGACTAAACCGGGACTGAACCAGGACTAAACCGGGACTGAACCAGGGACTGAACCAGGGACTAAACCAGGACTGAACCAGGACTAAACCAGGACTAAACCAGGACTAAACCGGGACTAAACCGGGACTAAACCGGGACTGAACCGGGACTGAACCGGGACTGAACCGGGACTAAACCGGGACTAAACCGGGACTAAACCGGGGTCTAAAGTACTTGCAGTAGTACTTGCAGTAGTACTTGTAGTAGTACTTGTAGTAGTACTTGTAGTAGTACTTGTAGTAGTACTTGCAGTAGTACTTGCAGTAGTACTTGCAGTAGTACTTATTAGTTTTCTTTCTGGTGTGTTTTCAGAGCTCAAAATGGACATCAGACCGAATCACACCATTTACATCAACAACATCAACGACAAAGTGAAGAAAGAAGGTGAGAAACACCTCCTCCTGTGTTTGGATTAAAGCTTCACTGTGTCATTTTTACAGTGGAGGGTCTGACACCTGCTTGTCTCCATAGAGATGTTATTGTTTAGCCTCAGTATGAATTATTATTGTTATGGCATCAAACATATTAAGAGGTCAGATCTGTGGAGGGGCAAGTCCACTCACAGTAGTGAGGTTTTTATTTTACAGGCAAAACAATCACATGTCCAGGAAAGTTACACAATGCAGTTTTAACTAAATACTGGGACTGTCTTCAAAAACAAGAGCCTATGGGACAATAAATAAACGAGTTTATCGTGATGAAAAGGGTCGACAATAATCGTACATTTTATATAATCACCAACAATTATTCATATTAATAACAACTTTAATCATTGTGACATAATTGTTACTCGCACTTATTTTGGCCGTGATAATCGTCACAGACAGTTTCAGTATCGTCCAGTATCGTCCAGTATCGTCCAGTATCGTCCTGTCTAATCTGTATCTGTCAGTTTTACCAACAGTGTTATTGGTTCTACTGGACAGTAGATTATTTAAATTGAGCCATAAACAAAACAAAATGGCTGACTTGTGTATTATTGGATGTTGGTTAAGCCTTTCCTCTGGTTGTATCTTTGATTAAATATAATATAAGACTTTTTAGAGGCTGATTTTGACCTAGAACGTCTCATAATGTTTGACCTTTTCTTCACACAAAGCCGTTCTGTCTGTGAAGGATAAATTAGGATAAAATTCAAATTAAACAGATCATTTCAGTAAAGGTCGTCTCATTGTTCCATCAGTTCATAAAAGTTCATACTGTGGTTCTGTCTGTTGTGTGTCTGTTGTGTGTCTGTTGTGTGTCTGTTGTGTGTCTGTTGTGTGTCTGTTGTGTATTTATTTAGTTTAAATTTGTACATTTGAGTATCGAGTCTTTTCGTTGGTATCGAAATCCAGTTTGAAATTTTAGTATCGTGAAAGTAGTGACTTTTCTGTAAACAAGATATTAACCTCCTCTGTGTGTGTGTGTGTCTGTGCGTGTGTGTGTCCCCGTGTCCCCCGTGTGTGTGTGTCCCCCGTGTGTGTGTCTGTCTGTGTGTGTCCCCGTCTCTGTGTGTGTCCTCTGTGTGTGTGTCCCTTGTGTGTGTGTGCATCCCTGTGTCCTCCCTGTCCCCCCCTGTCCCCCGTCCCTCAGAGCTGAAGCGGTCCCTGTACGCTCTCTTCTCTCAGTTCGGGCAGGTCGTGGACATCGTGGCTCTGAAGACGATGGCGATGAGAGGACAGGCCTTTGTCGTCTTTAAAGAACTCGCAGCAGCAACAAACGCCCTGAGACAACTGCAGGGATTCCCCTTCTACAACAAGCCCATGGTGCTCCTCCCTGCTCCTCTCTGCTCCTCTCTGCTCCTCTCTGCTCCTCTCTGCTCCTCTCTGCTCCTGTGTGCTCCTCTCTGCTCCTCTCTGCTCCTCTCTGCTCCTCAAAGCTCCTCAAAGCTCCTCAAAGCTCCTCAAAGCTCCTCAAAGCTCCTCTGGTTTAGACCTGGTTCGGTCTTGGTTTAGTCAAAGACTGTCCTGCTCCTCTGGCTCTCTGCTCCTCCTGCTCCTCTGGCTCTCTGCTCCTCCTCCTCCTCTGGCTCTGTGCTCCTCCTCCTCTGGCTCTGTGCTCCTCCTCCTCTGGCTCTCTGCTCCTCCTCCTCTGGCTCTGTGCTCCTCCTCCTCTGGCTCTCTGCTCCTCCTCCTCTGGCTCTCTGCTCCTCCTCCTCCTCGGGCTCCTCCTCGGGCTCCTCCTCGTCTTATTTAAAGTGTTTTTGTTGCAGAGGATCCAGTACGCTAAAACCGACTCTGAAATCATCTCCAAAATGAAGGGAACGTACGGAGACAAAGAGAAGAAGAAAGAGAAGAAGAAGAAGGCTCAAGAGGCAGCGGCCAATCAGAACAAGAGACCTGCCCAGGTGAGCTGTGGGGGCGGGGCCTGGAGGTGTAAGGAGCAGTGTGATTGGTCTAACAGGTCCACACAAACCACATTTACATCTCCCTGTTCCCTTTTATTGTTTTGAAAATGCCGTCTTTGCCCCAAACAGCGTATTAACATGTTTAATTAGTTTCACTTTCATTTTTGAGTCCCACCTTCTCCTCCTGACCCTGAGGAGGGGAGAGATCGCTCCATAAAACATCTGGATGACATCTGAAACATCTTGTACGTTTTTTTTGGATGAGGAAACAATGTTCTAACGCGGTAGAACGTTTTCTGTGTGTCCAGAGAAAAAGACAAAAGTAAAATCTATCACTGGACAAAATGTTGTAGGATGAAGACGTTTAGCTGCTCGTCCAAGACCTGACCTTGGACGAGCAGCTAAACGTCTTCATCCTACAGGACACTCCTTCAGTTCTGGTCAGATTACTCACACTTTTGAGGTTCAGATTCTTAAAGCTGAGGCTTGAGAACTAACTGTTGTTTTGTCCTCGTCAGATCCCGGTCGCAGCCCACACACCTGTGCAGGTACGTTCTGCTCTTCATACTTGTGTATTTAGTGTGTTTCAGTGTGGTAATAAACATGTAGTAACTGTGTAATAAGTGTGTAATAACGTCATGATGTTCAGGTCCCGGACAACCCTCCAAACCACATCCTGTTCCTCAGTAACCTCCCCGAGGAGACCAACGAGATGATGCTCTCCATGTTATTCAACCAGTGAGTACAGGACTGGGACTGGGATTAAACGGGGACTGGACTGTGGACCGGAACTGGACCGGAACTAGACCGGAACCCTGTCTTAGATTATGATTTCAGAGCAGACACAAGCACAAAATGTCTGCTCTAAAATTATAACAAATCTCTGAAATTCCAGTTAAATAGTCCAATAAATCAGATTTAAAAATAACTGGACCAGGACTGACCTCCTCCTGACCTCTTGACCTCTTGACCCCTGCTCCTCCTCTGACCTCCTGACCTCCTTTGCCCTTCAGGTTCCCAGGCTTTAAGGAGGTGCGCTTGGTTCCGGGGAAACACGACATTTCATTTGTGGAGTTCGAGAGCGACACTCAGGCCGGAGTCGCCAAAGACGCTCTGCAGGGCTTTAGGATCACAGCCACCTGCGCCATGAGGATCTCCTACGCCAAGAAGTGACCCTGAACGCACCGCCGGAGACCCGACCCTGAACGCACCACCGGAGACCCGACCCTGAACGCACCACCGGAGACCCGACCCTGAACGCACCGCCGAAGACCCGACCCTGAACGCACCGCCGAAGACCCGACCCTGACCCTGAAGGCACTACCAGCTCAAACGCGTGGAGCGTCTCAGGCCTGGGACATCTTTCATCTTTCACAATAAACCTGCTCAGAGCATCATGTTTAGTTTAGGCTTTTATTTTGTAGGGGTCACAGGAAGTGCACAGGTTTATTTAACACTTGTATTTTAAATTTTCTTTACCGTTTTTGGACGCCTTGACCTCAGAACTGTCGACGTTAATTTGTTTTGTAAAAATTCTGCCTTTGTGATAAATTAGTTTTTTTAAAATAAAATGTAAAACACAGATTGCGTCTCTTTGTTCCTTCAGGGCCGTGTTTGTCAAATCAGGACGACTCCATGATCCACTCGATCAAAAGCTTCACCGCTGTGACTCTTTTCTGAAACCTGATTGAATACTTTTAATACTTTAAGTTAGAATGTACTTAAAAGTTATCAGAGCTGAAGTCTGGACCATGTGACAAATAACGCTGCAAAATTCACTTGAGCACAGGTCTTCTGTTTTCTGTAACTAAATATATTTGAGAATAGATTAATTTCGTTGGGGCAGCGCTGCTACGGCCCCTGGTCCAGAGACGCTCCTCGTCCCACAGCGATGGGGGCGGGGCCTGGGTCTGTGTAAAGTCTCTGAGTTCACTGAGCCACAGACCTGGATGTGGAGGACACAGGAGGTTTACAGCGCCCCCTCATCTTACCATTGGTCTCTCTCTCCTCATTCTCCTCCTCCTCCTGTTCTCTCCTCCTTTTTTCTCCTCCTCCTTTTTTCTCCTCCTCCTCACTCTCCTCGTTCCTCAGGAGTCGGAGCAGTATTTTCAGGTGAGTGCTTCGTGTTTTTCTTGTGCGTTTCAAATACTTTTACTCACATTCTAAAGTAACATTATTATTGTGGCTTTAACTTTACTTTGAAATCGTTAAGTTAAAAACGATACTTTTCTGTCACGTTTCCTTAAACCTGTAGAATGTGCTCGTTCATTTTACTCCAATTATTCACCAAACACTGTTCTTTATGTTTTAAACTTTTGAAAAGCCCAGATTTTATACTGTCTCCTTCACTTTAATAAACACACACGGGGGCAGGGCATCTGACACACGGGGGCAGGGCATCTGACGCACACGGGGAGGGCATCTGACACACACGGGGAGGGCATCTGACACACACGGGGAGGGCATCTGAGTTTCCAGTTTGACGCGGCTGTGGCAGATTCCTCAGAGTCGTGTCAAACTTCACCAAGAGACTTCACAAGAAAGTCCAGACTTCATCAACAAGTCTGCGGATCTGAACCGGACTAAAGGGGGTCCATCCAAGGATCTGAACCGGACTAAAGGGGGTCCATCCAAGGACCTGAACCGGACTAAAGGGGGTCCATCCAAGGACCTGAACCGGACTAAAGGGGGTCCATCCAAG